>NC_058369.1:2417500-2660000 GCF_018350175.1 Felis catus | reverse complement strand
ACCGGCCAGGTGTCGCTGGCTGCTGTTGGCAGAGCGGGGATGGAAGTCCAGGCCACCCAAAGGATGAGGGAGTTTGTAGGCTCTAGCTAAGGTCACACTCGGAGATGAATGTCCTAGGACGGGGAGGGTTGGGGTGCGGGGTGCTAGTTCCAGGCTGTGCTTCCTAGCTGGGACAACCGTGTCCCTCTGGAATGCCAGACGCAATTCTGCAACCTGGGGACAAGACATCAGGCACAAAGGAGGTGCCAGGGGTTAAGAACCCTTGCAGGTGCTGGCACACAGTAGGTGTTCGGGGAAGGAGTTCCCCACCTCTCCTCAGCCTCTCCCCCAGCCCCACCCCGGCTCTGGATGTGGGGAGTGGGGGGCGTCCTCAGGGAGACAGGGTGCTGGGATGCCTGGGACCCTGAGGCCCCTTCCCCGGCAGGCCCCGAATCCAGAGAAGGGGGCCCCACCCCTCACTTCCGGCCACACCAGCCACACCTTGCCCCGGGGTATCCTGGGCAGGCCACTTCCTCCTCTGGGGGGGGGTGGCACCCCAGAACCTACTGGAGAGAGGCGAGGACAGACCCACAAGGATGGACAGGTTCTGGATGTCCACTGGCCGGGTCTCCCTTCTGGAAGCTCTGGTCCCGTGCCTGGTTCAGGCACAGCCCTGTAAGGCCTCTGGGAGGGAGAGGAGGTGGGAAGGGAGTCCCCACCCGGTGGCCCAGCCTCTGACCCTGCCCCGCCCCGCCCGCAGTGGCCCAGAGGAAGCCGTGGCTGGTGGGGCTGGGGGCCGCGCTGGCCGCCCTCTTCCTCACCTTCGTCTTCACCGTGGTCTACGCCGTCTGGTGCAGAGAGGCCCGCGACAGGTGGGCCCCCTTTGAGCCTGAGCCCCCCCCCTCCCCTGCCGAACCACCGGCCCCCCCGGGAGTCTCTCCCCTCTCCTCCCAGAGCCTCGGAGGAGGCAGGCAGGGCAGGGCCGGGGGGGGGGGGGTTCTTGGACTCAGAACCGATGGGGCCTCCCATAACCTCACGGACTTCCCTCCTGACTACTCACCTGAAAACGAGGAGGCTTCCCGGAGACGGGTGTATCCAGCCCCCATCGCTGCTGCCTCCATCCACCCGTGCGACCGTCCACCTGTCCCCCCGTCCACCCACGTGGCCTTCTATTGTTCTGTCACCCAGCCACTCGCTCACCTAGCCACCCATCCACGCACCCATCTCCGTGGCTCTCTGCCTGTTGGGGCACCTGCAGTTCTGAGACTCAGGACGGTTGGGGCTCCTGTAGCTCACGGGGGGGGGGCCGGAGGGGGGCTCCGGCAAGGGTCCTAACCTGTCCGAGCCTCAGCACCCCTTGTGTACAATGGGAACAACAAAGCGTGGGGGTTTGGGAGGTTCTGGGAGAATCGCAAGAGGCCGGGAGCGCTGGAAGTCCTTATTAAGTGAGGTGTTCTGGACCCTTCTCGTTTCCACAGCAACAAAGAGGAGGACGTGGGGAGTGTGAGAAAGGAGGAGAAAGAAGCAGAGGGTGACCAGGGGCTGGAGCTGGAGGAGAGAGAGGTGCCTCCAAACCGTGAAGGAGTGGTGAGCTCCTCCAGATGAAGGTGTCTCGCCTGCCTCCTCCAGGCAGGCCTCCAGGGCTGCCCCCATGCCTGCTCTGCACTCTGCAAGCAAAGTCCCGGTCCTGGGGCCAGGGGAATTATCCCATGTGGGGTTCGGGGTGAAGGGTCCCTGAATGAGGAGCGCTCAGGACCCACCCCAAGTCCCTCTGGGAGGCTTCTTTGCATTTACCTGGGCGTTTCTGCGTCCCCTTCCCCAGCACATCCTGCCCCAGCCCCCTTTTTCACTGGCAAGAGGGACGTGGGGCAGAAACCGTGCAGTTGGCTCTCCAGTGTTTGCAGGGCCCAGGCCCGGTCCAGTCCTTCTGCAATCTCGCTTCTGCTGCTTCTGGGCAAGAACTTCCAGCCGATGCGGAGCGCAGGGCGGTTTCCTGGGAGACGAGCGCCCCTCCCACCGCGTGCCGAGTTTCTGGTCACTGTCCACCCCCCCACCCCCCCAGCTGGGACTGCGTGCGGGTGCCGAGGCTGGGAGGAGACGCGGCGTCATCACCCCCTCTTCCTGCCCTGCCCTCTGGGTGGCGGCTCCGCGGCTCTGTCCTTGCTGTGCGGCCCTAAGCATGTAACTTAACGTCTCTGTGCCTCAGTGTCCTGTCCCGTAAAAGGGGGGGGGGGGGAGAGGAAAATAACTTGGTCCTTTATAAGTTGTCATGAGGACGAAGTGAAATGATGTCCACAAAAATCCTGGGCACAGAACCCGGAACCCAAAAGGTGTCGAATAAATGCCAGCTTTTTTGTGATGCTGAAACGGCGCGGATGGGGCCGGGCGCACGGCCGTCCTCGAACAGGCTTGGGGGATCTAGAAGGCCGCAGCGTGAGCACCCGGACTGCGGCTCTGGGGTCCGGACGACGCGGGGGTTCCGGGTGGGGGCGGAGCGGAGGTCGGAGAGGTCGCGAGAAGGGCGGGGCCGTGTAGGCTCCTCCCCTTCCGCAGGGGCGGGACTTCTCCTCTAGGGGCGTCTGGAAATGGGGCGGGGAGCGTTTTGTCGCTGTCGCAAGCCCGCGTCCCTTGTATGGCATTTAGTTGGGGGCCCAGGGGACGGCGAACAGCCTGCAGTGTTGGGACAGCTCCCCCCCCCCAAAGCCAAGAACTGCATCACCTCAGGGGCCAACATCCAAAACCACAGACGCTTTCCTGGAGATCCCCCCCCGCTAAATAGCGGAGCCCTGACCTCCGGTCTGAGGACCCCAAGCCCGGTTGACCTCCCACTCTGGGTTGAGCCCCACACCCCTGGTGAAGTCCCACAGCCCTGAGTGACCCCCGACCCCGGCTGAGCCCCCCACCCTGGGCTGAGCTCCAGACTGACCCCCCCACCTCTGGTTGATGGGGGTCGAGCCCCCATCCCGCATGAGCCCTACCCCAAATGACCCCCAACGCTGTCTGAGCCCCCACAACAGGCTGAACCTTCATCCCGCAAAAGAAGCTCCTGCTAGGGCCCCCTATCTCGTTGCGGGGAGGGGCTGGGCTGCAGGGTGGGGGTGAGGGCGCAGGTGGCTGGGGGCTGCCTGCCACGCCTGCGCCCAAGACTGGCTTCTGGGTCCAGCTCCCCGTCCCGTCCACGAGGGGGCGCCAGAACCTTGCTGCCGAGGGCAGAAGCACCCAGCCCTGTCCAAGATGGGGCAGGGGACGGGAAGAGGTGGGGTCTGGGCTGCCTCGGACCCCCCCCCCTCCCTCGACGACTGTCGTCTGTTCCTATCTGGTTGGCGGCGTGGGGCCGTGCATCTGCGTGGAGTGTAGGGGCACTGTGCCTGGTCCCTTTGTGCGTCCTCTCTCTATATGCCTCAGTTTCCCCATCAGTAAAAAGGGATGTAATCATCCCTCCCGGGTAGGTCTGTTGGAGTATGGAAGGAGCCTGTGCAGCAGAGAGCTCTGGTTGCCCAAATTGGGGGGCTCTTGGAGGTCTCTGGGGGACTTGGAATGGGGGCGTAGGATGAGGGGCAATGCCTCGGAGATCCCAGCCCCCCCAAGAAAGGGAAGTGACTGCCCCTCATACCTGCAATGCTGCTGTGCCCCCACAGCCTCGCTCCTATCTGCCCCCAGCCTTTGAGAAGCCCCCATGGCTACTGGGGTTGGGGGAGAACCGGACACGAGCACTGCCAGCCCTGTGTGACCAGGGCCAGGGTGGGACAGACTGGGGGCTGGGGGCTGGGAGCTCGGAGGGTGAACGGGGGCTTTGCCCAGGCAGGTGGGGGAGGCCCCCTGGACGAGAGGGTGTTGGAACCGAGTGAGGTCCCAGCCTCCTCTGCCCACAGCCCTCCAGGGCTCCCACCTTCCTGGAAGAAAAGCCCAAGTCCTGGCGGTGGTCCAGAAGACCCTGCATGCAGGACCTGCCCTGTCCCTTCCCCTCCTTCCTCAGTCCCTCCCTCTGCTTCAGCCACACCGGTCTCCTGGCTGTTCCTCCAACACGCCAGGCGGGGTCCTACCCCAGGGCCTTTGCACACACTGTGCCCTCTGCCTGAAACACTCATCTGTCAGATTTTCAGAGGGCTGTTTCCCTCCTTCTGTTCAGGTCTTTGTTTAGATGCTACCTCCTCATGTGAGGCCCACTCTCCCTTCCCTTACTTTGCTTTACTTCTTTGGCACCTACCTCCTCCGATATGTATCTTGCTGATTTTTATTGTTTACCCTGCATCTCCGCAACTTGGAGCTGTAACGGCTCTGAAGGCAGGTTATTTTGGGCGTTTTGTTCCGTGCCGTGTCCCCAGTACTTGGTACTCGGCAGATGCTCCGGAAATCTTTGCTGAATGAATGGGACTTTGACAGGTGGAAAAAGAGAGGGAACGCATCCTGCATGTTATGGAGCATCGTCTGTGTGCCAGCTTCTGTCCTGGGAGCCGGGGTGGTGGTGGGGGGGGGTGGGGAGGCGGAGATTCCTGGCACAGAGCAGGTGCTCCCTAGATAACCACGGAGTTTGTTGGCTGAAGACCCTGGGGGAATCCGAGACCGGTGGGGGAAACCCGGGCAGGCTTCCCGGAGGAAGAGGATGTTGGAGGACCTGAAGGGTCTGCGTAGGGAGGGGAGGCTGCAGAGAGCAGAACAGCAGGGCAAAGGCTTGGGGGGTGTGAAGTGGCCCATCCTGGGAGTGGGAGACCACTGGAGCCACTAGGGACCGTGCAGGAAGGACCTGGACCCAGATCACTCTCTGTCGGGGGCGTCCCGGGCAATGTGGGGGGCTGAACAGCATCCGTGCCCCCCCCACCCCCCCACCCCCTGTCAACGGATGTCTCCAGACACTGTGGAGTGTCTCTGGGGGACACTTGATCTAAAGACCTCAGAACACCTGCCCGATTCTCCGAAGTGCTGGGGTCCCTGCTTCCTGAGGCCACTGGCCCGGCATCTGCCCTTCATTCCGGCACAGAACGGCCCACACTCAGCACAGAAAGGACCCGAGACAGTCAGAAAGAGTCGAAGCTTAAGCTTGTTTAATTTTTATACATTTTTCTTTTTCTTTTCTTTTCTTTTTTTTTTTTTGCTTTTTATTGAATCTTTTACGGAACCCCCCCTTTTTTCATTTTTTTCTTTTTCTTTTTCTTTTTTTTTTTTTTGCATAGGGAAACAAACAAACGAAATAATAACAGCCAGAGTCACTTTCTGTAAATGGTACTTAGGTAGGCGCGTCTGCAAAACCCGAAATGACTGCGTAATATACAAGGTTATGATCAGAGTATGATGTGAGGAGGGGGCAGGCGGGTGAGCCGGGCAAGGGAGGAGTTGGCCAGGTCCGCCTAGATGTCCCCCGTCCCCACCTGGGGAGGGAGGGGGGGCGGCAGACCCAGCCCGAGGCTTCTCCCAACTTGGGTTCATGAACGTGGCGCGCGCGCGCGCGCACGTGTGTGTGTGTGTGTGTGTGTGTGTGTGTGTGTGTGAGATCTGGTGTGTGTGGCAAGCAGGAAGCAAGAAACAGAGTAAACTATCCTGGTAATATCAGTAAAATACAAAATGGGGGGGGGGAACCTCAAAAAATATCTCGGAGGAAAAGAAAAGGAAAGAAAAGAAAGGAACTTCAGAGTCCAGTGGGTCTCTCTCCTTCCTCCCTGTCTCCCCCGTGCTGTGCTCTGTCCCTCAGACTCTCTCGTCTGTCCCCCGTGCGTGCGGGGTCCTGGGGGTGGGAGGGCAGGAGGCTGGGCGCAGAGGCCAGGACCCCCGGATTTGAAGGGACTTTGGTTTTAGAGGCCTGACTGGGACCCAAGATGGAGGGGTGGGGGGTTGATGCACTGGGGGAGTGGACCGGGGGCTCCTGGCCGGAGGGGGCTGGGACACAGCCCCCTGTCCCCTTCCAGTGGGTCCCCTTGTAGCCAGGAGGTGTGAATGGAGGGCTGTGGGGAGGGCGGTAGCTTGGGGCGGGGAGTGACTTCCTTCCTCTCCCAGAGCCCTTACTCCTGTTGGATCCCGCCTCCTCTTTCCTGAGGGCCTGGGGGGGGCCCTGGGGAACAGGGGAGGAGAACCCCAAAGCCACACCAGCAGACATGTGAGGCACTGCTTGGGAAAAGGCTGTTTTGGTATCGCAACAAGTCGCACTGGTACGGCTTTGGGTCTGTGTCCCTGCCTCGCCCGGGGGTGGGGGTGGGCCAGCTCAGGGGTCCCCACACGCTCCGAGACGCTTCGGGATGGCTGGCTGGATGGGAGAGGCTGTGTCAGTTTGGAGGGGGGACTCTCAGGAGGCGTCCCGAGGGGCGGAGATGGGGAAAGATGGGAGGAAGCCGGATTTGAGGATGTGTGTCTGGAATCTCCCTCCCAACACCCTCCAAAAAGAAAGTGAAAGCCAGGGTCTCAGAGAGGGAATCCAGGCCAAAATAAAAAGTAGCCACTGTATGATCTGTATTAATGAGAAAAAAGTCCAAAGTACCGTGGGGGACGCCAGAGTGGGGAGGGGGTCTGCGCGGTCTATCCTGCAGGGGCCTGGGGTTGCTGCTTCTGGCCCCAGGCTCCTGCCTAACGGCTGCTGTCCCTGGGGACAGACAGAAGGTTCCAGAACAGAGACGGGGATGTGTGGGGCTGAGGCTGGAATTGTCTGCTGCCTGGGGGGTGCGGCTGCCCCCCACGTCTGCTCCGGGGTTCCTCTTGGGTCTGATTGTCTAGCTCACGGGTGGAGGTCTGGGCTCAGAACTCGGCAGGAGCCTGGGGCCCGGACCTGGGCCTGGGGACCCCCGACCCCCTTTCTCCTCGGCTGGACGGGCCCGGGACTGCTCGCCTCTCCACACCTCCCCCTCCACCTGGTTGGTATTCCAGGTCCTCGTCCAAGAGAGGACGGGGGGGCCATCTGTATGTACTCGGGAGGCCTCCCGGTTCTTTTCTACAGCACGGCTGGAACTTGGGGTCAGGCGGGGCGGGCTGCGAAGGGACCGTGGGGGGGACCACGGGGTCCCCGAGAAGCCCTCGGGGTGGGGTCCCGGTAGGGACTCTCCAGTGGCTGCTCCCCAGTTCTGGGGGGAGGGGAATAAAAACCAGAAATCAGCCGCATGAACACGGACACGCGTGGCCTCGGGCCCTCGGACCTAAGGACAGATCTTAGGGGCAGTGTTTTGGCCACTGAGACCGCGACCTGCCCCCTGGGACCTGCTGAGGTGTCGTTTTGCAACAGGACATGGTATGAGTTCTGATGGTGGATGAAGCCAGGGCCGGCCTGCGGGCCCCCCCACCCCCACCGCTCTGGGGGGGGGGGCGGGCAGCAGGTCAATGAATGGGGGCCATCTGCCTGCCGGGTCCCCTCGGGAGATGCGCGGTGGGCTTGGGTGGGGGCCGCAGGTCGAGAAACTCAGCCCTCTGACACCCTCGGTCTGCCACTGTCTCAGCTTTGGTTGAATAAAGAGCAAAGGAAACTGAAGACAAGGAGAAAGGAAGGAAGGAAGGGAAGGGAAGGAAGGGAAGGGAAGGAAATAAACTCAAGGAAAAGACAACAGTGTCAGCAGCCACGAGACGGGAGGCCTGTGCCCGGGCTGTCCCTGTCCCCGCCGGCCCGGGCTGGGCCCACGATGGCTGGACTAGGTCTACAGGTACAGACGGACAGATATTGCATATTATTGGGTTTGGCTCCTGTTTTCTGTTTGCTTCATACCGAATACCTTCCACAGTCACAGCTGGAAGACACAGAACTGGGTGCTGGGGCCGGGGGGGGGAGGGGGGGGGGGCGGAGAGGGCAGGACGGGAAAGGCCGCCCAAGGCCAGTCTCCAGGGATGGGGGGGCCGGCGAGTCCTTTGGCAACAAGCAAGGGGTGCCTGGGGGGCTGGAGGGGGGCCTTGGGGGTGGGATGGCAATGTGACCCTGAGCCGGGGGACGGGGGGGGGGGACGCCAGCCTGCAGGAGAGGTGGGATGAAGTCTGGCTGTGGGCAGGATGGCCACCCCATGGGGACACCGCCGGCCGGGGGGCCAGGGTGCACCCCTGAGGTCTGTCCGCTGCTGCCGTGGGCAGGGGACTCGGAAATGACCCCCCTGGAGCCCAGGGGTGGGGCTGGGGGTGGCAAAGCACCAGCGAGCACCCCCAATGCGGCAGGAGACGCGGAGCCGGGGGTGGGGGGTGGGGGGTGGGGGGTGCGGACCGTGGGGCGATTATTCTGTGGATTGCTTTCTTTAGCGTGTGATTTTGCTTTTTTTTTTTTTTAATTCTTCTTCGTTTTTTTTTTCTTTTCTTTTTTTTTTTTTTTACAAATAGAAATACATCCCTCTTCAATTTTTATTCTTTATTTCATGTCATTGTTTTGTCTTTTTTTTTTTTTTTTTTTTTAACTACACGAGCAGAACATGCGGCTATCTGTGCGCTGATATTGTTTAAAGGTAATACTTATCTTCGGAAGGCAAGGCACATCATGTGGTAGAAAATTCCGTGCAAATTAGGAAACATGGAGTTTTTTTAAGGTTTTTTTTTTTTGTATCTTTTTTTTTTTTTAAAGAGGAGGGGGTAGTGTTGGAGGGTGGGGGGGGCTGGGGGGGCGGGGGGGGGGAGACAGAGCCAGGTATCATTTGCCATGCAGTGTCAGCCACAGCGAGCTGACATCAGGAGCCAGGTCACAGGAATCCCCGACTAAGCACCATGCAAAGTTAGGCAGCTGGGGGGTGCCAGGCGCCCCTCCCCTCCCCTGCCTACCCGCACCCTAAGGTTCCCGGCTGAGAAGCTTCCGGATACCCCAACTGCACGACCCACCCCCTCCTGCCCTCCCGGAGAGCGGCCCATGCTTTGGTCCCCTACGGCCACCCGGTGGAGGGGGCCCTGGGGACAGACGGACGGACCAAGGGCTCTTGGAAGCCTCTGGACGATGGGAGGGGGGTTGGTGGGGACGGGTCTTTCTCTCTATGGTCGAGTGGGTTTGCCAAGCCCCTTGGGCTGGTTTGGGAGGAAAGTCCAGTTTCTGGGAAGGTGGGAGAGGCTGGCCAGGCCTGGGGCACGGGAGAGGGGGAGAAGGGCCAGGCTGGGAGCAGGTGATGCGGAGGCCCTCCCCAGGGCGATGGCTTTGGCCCAGGCGGGGGGTGGGGGGCTGCGGTGGGGGAGGTTTCCCCCAGGGCCAGGCATGGAGGAGGCCAGCTGGGCCTGGGACGGGATGGGAGGGGCCCCTGTGTCTGGGCCTGGTGACCCGGGAACACCTAACACCCCCTCCCAGGCCCCCCACCCAAGATGGCCATCCCGGGCGGGAGGTGGGGTGGGGCCAGGGAGCCGGGGCTGGGGGGCACCCGGTGTCCCCAGCTTAGTGTTTTTGGAGCGGCTCAACGGAAAACGTTTAGCGGATGGGGGGTCCCCTACGTGGCTACAGGGGACCCCCCCAGGCGCCGGCCCCTCCCTCCCCTGGCCAGAACCCCCCCCCCCCGACCCCATCCAGGCCTACGTGGACTACAGTGACCGGCCTGCTTTCCTTGTGGGGGCCCGGCCACAATGCACCTCCCTGGCTGCGCCCCACTTCGGCGGGGGGAAGTTGAAAGTGCAAACCGTGGTCCCCCTTTGGGCCGGGAGGCACCAGGGAGGGGGTGTCGCTCCAGGATGTAAGGCACTGGCAGAGGAGGCGAGGGAGGGCCCGCTGGCTCCCCAGATCCCACCCCTGTGCCCGAGCGCAGCAGGGCTTGAGGGACGCCCAGCTCTGCCCCTTGGGCCGACCGTGGGTGGGGTGGGGGAGTCCCATCTCTCTACCTCTGAGGGGGACACAGCAATGAGGGTCAGTGACTGGAGGCAGCCGGGCTGTGGGAGGGAATGGAAGGGGCCCCCGGCCATTTCGCATCCCAGCTGGACAAAGGGGGGCGGGCGGTGGGAATCAGGCACTTAAACCACTCGCTCTCACCTCCCACCTCCGTGGGCTACGTGGCGGCGGGGGGGGGGCTCCCCTCCCAAGGCTCGGGTGGATGGAGGCTCCAGACAGGTGTCCCCTCCCGGGGAGCTCTGGGTCTCTCCACGCGCCCCAGCCCCTTCCTCGGAAAGTGCATTTCTTACAGTGTGTGCAACGTGGGTCCCTCCCCGGGGGGCGTGTGGAGCAGGGCCGGCGGCGGCGGGGTGCGGTGGCCTCCAATGCCGAGGGGTGGAGCTGGGGGTCAATTGCATAGAGACTTCTCCTCCCAAACAGGGCAGGCCTGGGGCTGAAAGACCAAGTCCCCAGCGAGCCCAGCCGGGCGCGTGCACGCGTCGGGGCAGGACGCTCCGGAGAAAGTTTCTGCCGCGCGTCCCAGTCCCCCGGAGACACGCAGGGTCTCCCCACAACCCTCTTCTGCCCTCGCCGCTTCCCTGCCCGCCCGGGGCCTCCAGGGCGGCCTCTGCTGCCCGCGGCTGGGGTCCTCGCCGGCCGCCCACCGTCCCCACAGCGCCTGCGTCCCCACTCGGCGGAGGCCCGGCCCACATCGGGCAGAGGTGGCCTGGCTGGGTGTCCTGCCCCGTGGGGCCTGGGCAGGGGCACCAGGCCGCGCTCACCTGGTCCTGGGCGGAGGCGGGGAGCGGGCGCCCGACCTTCCGGAGCAGCAGCCCAGAGGAGATGAATAACTTAGGAAGACGCCCCGACCTCCGACCTCCGAGCGGTGGCTGGGCCTGGCCCTCTGGTCCGGCGGTGGCGTCCCGAGAGTCTGAACGGTTGCTGTCTTCACCTTTTGTCTTCTTGGCTGGGTGGGTTGATTTTTATGGTGTTTTTTTTTTTTTTTTTTTTCCGTTTGTCTTTTTTTTTTTTTTTTTTTTTTTTTGCCTTTTTTTCCTTTTTGCTTGTTTTCCTCCTGTGTGTACGTATGTGCCTGTTTTGTCTTTTCGGCCAGGCTGGGAGTCGGCGGGGTGTTCTTGCTTGCTGTAACTTTCCACTGAAAACGTGGGCCAGGGGCCGGCTGTGCGGCCCCCTGGGATTCCCGCGAAGGAGGAGCAGGGCGTGGGAAGAAATCTTTCTTATCCCAGATACCAGGACTGGGTGCCCGACAGGGACAGAGAGAGAAAGGGGGGGGGGGGTAGGGAGAGAGAGAGAGAGAGATGGGGGTCAGACTCTCCTGTTGACCTCGCTGGCCACTGCCCACACCCACCTCCCTGTGACCTGTGACCCCCGCCTCCCTTATCCCGGACCTGTCATAACCTGCTGGGTGACCCTGGGCGAGTGCCTGCCCCAGAGCAAGGCTGCTACACAAAGTACAGGATGCCCAGTGAAATTTGAATTCTGGAGAAGCCCCAGAGAAAGCTTCCGGCACGTAACATGCGGCTTGCAGAATATACTTAATGCTACAACGATTTTCTTTTAATTGATTTGTTTTTTATCTTTTCTTTACCTGCAATGTCAATCTATTCGAGCGTCCTGTGGTTTTGTTGAGAGCCAGGTCTCTGAGCCTCAGTGCCCTGAGCACAGAATAGGGGAGAGGATGTGCCCCCTTATATCCAGGCCGTGCGATCGATCGGGGCTGTTTCCTTTCGTTTTCTTTTTTTAAACAAACGCTGCCCCCACCCTGGCCGCCACCCCGTTTCAAAGTGAAGAGGACAGGGGCCCAGAGAGGTCAAGCCGTTTGCCTAAGTCCACCAGCGTGGGAGCACCAAAGTGGAACTGAGGCTGGGGCCTGTGTGGTTCCAGCCCCCGCTCCTCCCCTGCCCAGGTTGGACCTCTGGCCTGGCCACTGAGGGGCCATGACTTCCACTTTACGGGGGGGGGGAGGTGGGGGGGTGGCGCTGAGGCTCGGGATCGGGGACAGCTCCAGTCCTGGTCTCCACAGGGAAGTCACGGGGAACAGACCCTGCCCCCTGGAAATGCATCGACTGCACCTGTGTGGGGCCGGCCTGGGGACCCCCCCCCAACTGATGCTGAGTAGCGCTGCCCCCCCACCCCTGGTGTAAATCGATCGTGCCCCTCCAACCAGGCCGCCCTGTGGGCCATCCCAATGAACTGGCGCCATGGCTCCCAGCCCCCCACCTCCAGCCAAGTTCAAGTTCATCTTGGCCATTACCTCATGTCTGGTTTCTGTTGGCAACCAGACAGACTCTGGGCGTGACCCTCCCCCATGGTGGCCTCCCCTTGGCCCTTCCTCCCTTCCTCTCTCCTCCCTCCCAGGCCTCTGGTCCCAGTAACTTAACATCCTCCTCTTCCGCTGACTGGGGGACCGAGGTGAGGAACCAGGGGTGAGGTCCCGGCTGCGGACTCCCCCCCGGGCCTGGCTGGAGCTGCCAGTGCGGCTGTGGCATGCGGCTTAACCCCTCTGGTCCTTGGCTCATCTATCTGCTGGACGGGTGTCATGTGCTTCTGGGCAGAAAGGATCCTGGTGTGAAATGCTGGAGGGGGGACCCCACCACATTGGGGAGGGGGCAGAGGCATCGGGGTCCGCGGAGCCCCAATCCGGGGACCAAAGAAGTGATAGATGGCTCAGGGCTGGGGGGATGTATGTGGGAGGTGAAGGAAGGTAATTGACCAGACGGCGATCAGTTGAATTGACCGGGGGGAGGGGCACCAATGTGCGAGGGGCGTAGATGGGGGAGCAGATGTTAATCAGGGAGAAATATTGATGGGGAAGGGGATATTGACCTGGGGGAGGGACACTGATGGGGGAGGAGAAATTGATGGGGGAGGGGCACTGACGGAGGAGGGGGATATTGATCAGGGGAGGGGCACCGGCGAGGAGGCAGAGGATGGGAAGGCGTGGGGAGGGACAGAGCTGCTCTAGGCTGGGACTGGGGGCTGGGGGGGGCGCAGAGGAAAGCAAACCTCCCAGGAATAATGAAGGCAGACGCAGAAGTGCTGACTGGGTCAGAAATGAGAGGCCTCTGAGCTCTGAGCCCTTTGCACAGGGGCTCCGAGAGTGGGGAACAGGGTCTCATGGTTTCCTCCTCCCCGCCCTTCCTTCCCTTCAGGGTCTGCAGGGAGCAGAGAGGGGCACCTGACCCCAGGGAACTGGGGTGCCCCTAGTCCACAGATCTGTGGTCCAGCCAACAGCAGTGTGGGCAGGGTCTCTCCCAGGGATGCCCTCCTGTTCACCCGGACTGAGGCCTCACCTCTTCTACAACCCAGGCTCCCTTGGGAGTCTCCCATCAATCTGACATCTCCCTTCCGTGCCCCACACACCCCACCAATGCCAGCCTCCGAGAGTTCTTTCTCATTCTCAGATCTGGTTGTGCCCCTCCCTCACTCTCAACCCTTCCATGGCTCCCCACGGCCCTCAGGACAAACCCCACATTCAAGCTGCTTCTCTGGCGTTTCTAGCCTTTGTCGGTGCCAAGTCCCCTGCCCGGGGACCCTGATCCTTCTCTCCTGCCGGCCACCTCTGCACCAGCTCCAACCCCTCCCTCCCCAGGCAGGGCCTTGGAGGCCCCCTCCCCTAGGTTCCTACCAGTCTGGGCCCCACTGGACCATAGGGGGAAATGAGAAGCACGCAGAACCAAAGTACTGCCCTGGTCTGCCTCGGTTTCCCTCCTCTTGTAGGATGTCTGCTGGGGTGGACCCCCGTGCGGCGGTCGATAATGGAGAGATGCGGCAGGGGGGTGGGGACCTGGGGAAGGGCTAAGCAGGCAAGGCCTCCTCCTTGTCATTTTTATTACCTTTAGTTTCTGAAGAGATCAGGACATTTCCCCCCCTCCCATCGGGGATGTGGGGTTGGGGGCGGCGAGAAAATGCACGGGTTCCAGAGCCCTGGGGGGTGGGAGTATCCACGCCAGGGCTTAGAGAGGGTGGCCCACGGGGTACCCCAAACTCAAAGTGGGGAGTCCTGGAGTCACCCCAGCTTTCTGGGTGACTCTGAGCAAGGCACAACACTTAATACTCGGGGTGTGGAAGGTGTGTGGGACAGTGTCTGCCTTTTGGAGCCCTTTCTAGATAAAACTGGTCCAGCTTCGACGGCTGTGGGCCTTTCCAAGACTCTCCCCCGGGAAGTGTCCAAGGCCAGAGGAAGAGACGGAGGTTCAGAGTGGGTGAGCAGAGCCAGGGGCGAGCACTCACTGCTGAGGCCCGGGCAGGGAGGGAGAGCGATGGCTGGCTCCTCTCCATACACTCTGGGCCCAGTGAGCTGCCAGCAGCAACCAGGTCCGCCCCAGAGGGTCCCCGGCCGATTCTGGTCTCCGCCGAGGAAGGGGGATATAGCTGCCAGGTACCCGATGTGCCCCTCAGTCCCTGCGCATGGACTCTGCTGCAGGAAACCCTCCCGCGGTCCCGGGAGCAACCAAATGTGGCCCCCGGGGGCCCACAAATGCCCACGCTCTGCGGTTCCGGCAATTGGGAGATGCTGGGGAGCCCCGGGCTGCTTTCTCTGTGCATCTGGGCACCGGAGGGGCTGCCCTGGGGCTGCCTGACATCCTGCAACCCTCTCCCCAACACGCGCTGAGGGGTGGGGGCCCCGGGGCCCAGCCACCACCCCCAGACACCATCTGGCAGCACACTCCCGGCCCGCGTGCGGCACAGACCCAGACCCCAACCCTGCGGGAAGCTGGGAGCCACCGGTCTTAGTTCCGGACCCACTGGGGCTCTGCCCTCCACGGCTGTGCAGCCTCAGGCAACTCACTCCTCCTCTCGGGGAGCCTCCGTGTCCCGGCCCGGCCCATCCCCCTCTCCCCACCCTGGCGCCCACTCCGTGGAGCAATGCCGCCTCTGCCCCTGCTGCTCCCCTCTCCACCTCTGGGGCTGGAGCCTGGGGTGGGGGTGCACGTGCTCTCCCGGGAGGCCCCGCCCCCTGCCAGGGGCTGCCTCAGTTTCCCCACCTGCCCCCGGAGTCCTAGAGTCCACTGCCACCCCCTGCCCTCCTTTCTCATGGTCCCTCCGACCAGCAGCACGGGCGGGGACAAAGGCTCGGGGGCTGCAAGCTTGGGCTGACGTGCTGTGTGATCCTGGGCAGATCCCTTCGCCTCTGCGGGCCTCAGTCTTCCCATCTGTACAAACGGGCCTGGGGCGGTAACAAAGCCCGGCCTCACAGCAGCTCTGCCGTGAGTGTCTCCCGCTGGGAGGTGACACACAGGGTCTGGGGCCGTACCACGTTCCTGGGCGTGGGCTCGAGGCCCTGGAAGGGTATGGGAAGCTGGCTCCCGTGCCAGGGGTGCAGCTGGAGGGGCGGCATGGGACCAGCCGGCCTGCCTCTCCCTGCGTGCCCAGGCAGGCCCCTCTGCCCTGCCCCTCCCTACCCCGCCCCAGCCGGCCTCTCGGCCCCTACCTGTGCCTGATAAATGCCCGCTGGATCCCTTGGTCCTAATCCCACAAAGGAACGGTTTGCAGGGGGCGTGCCGGGCGTAGAGTAGGCTGCGGGGAGGAGAGAGACCGAGAGCCCGTTAGCGCAGGGGGCTGCGCGGGAGCACCCAGAGAGGGTGGCCGCTGCCCAGGGTCACACAGCCGGGCCTTCGCACCCAGCACCCGGCGCCTCCAAGCTCGCTGCCCTCCCCAGCCGATCCGGGTCAGCCCCGGAAAGCCCACGGTCTCGGGCCCCGGGGTCACCCGGGCGGGGCGTCCGCTGAGAGCGCAGGCACGAGATGAGATGATCAGAAACCGCCTGTGAATTATTCAGGGTGTGCTTCGGTCCTGCTACCGCGGCCTGCAGCCCGCGCGGGGCGCCATGAATTATTGAGGGCGCTTTACTTATTAATTTTCCTCTCGGAGGCTGCTCGGGGGAAAGGCCGGGGGTTTGCAACACAGACGCGCGCGCACACACACACGCGCGCGCGCGCGCACACACGTTGCCGCGGAGGCTTTCATCTGACAGGTTACGTTTTTTTGGCAAGTAAACGATGCCCAGGGCTGCCCGGGGTCCGGGGGGGGGGGGGTGGGGGAGGGCGGGACGGTCCCTTGGTGGCATCAGCCAGGGTGGGGTATGTGGGGGGCGTGAGGCCCTTGGGTGGGGGGTGGGGGTCTGGCGGGAGGAGGCGGCAGGCCGGACTTGCCGGTGAAATCCGCGTGCAGGGGAAGGGGGAGGAATCCAGGTCTGTGCCAGGCCCACTCAACCCGCAGTGGCCTCGATCTAGCAAACGGGATCATTAGCCCCACTGCACAGACGGGGAAGGAGGTCACCCTCCCCGCGTATTTGCTCCCTACTCTGCGCCTGGTGGGGCACTGACTGTTCTCTCCGATCTATCTCATCGGCTCGCTCCCACAGCCCTGCGACGGGGCGCTCTGTGACCGTCCCATTCTGCAGCTGAGAAAACGGAGGCTCAGAGAGGGGAGGGCGTTTCCCCGAAGACACACAGGGAGCGAGCTGCAGAGACGGGATTCAAACCCGGCGCTCTGCCCCGCACGCGGCATTCGGAGACAGCCCGTCGGTACGCGAAGCTGTCCTGGGCCCCCTGCAAGGCGGTGGATGCTGGCGGCAGGGGGTGCGCATGTGGGGAAGGGGGTGAACCGACAGTCCCTCCTGCTCAAGGCGGGTGAGGAACCTCATTTGGGGAGGAAAGGAGAGAGACGCTCAGAGTCAGTGTGGGGGCCAGACTGAGGGGTCGGGGGTCTCTGAGACCATCTGCTCGGGGTCACCGACTGAGACGGCCTCACGGGATGGCCCAGAGGACGGTGGCCCAGAGTGAGGCAGCCTGGGGGAGGGTGGACGGCCCGCCCAAGCCCGCACTGGGGTGCAGGGAGAGGCTGGGTGCAGGGCCACCGTTGACGGGTGGACCTCGGGAGTGCGATTCTGGGAGCCGCTTCCCAGGCTGGCGGTGCACGAGGGGCCAGCGACCTGTCACCTGGAACCGCATCCGGAGCGTGGAAAGTTCTAGAAGGCGAGGCAGTCAACTCAAGGCCTTCTGGGGTCAGGTGGGGGCTGTCCCATCTAGAGGCGTGGCCCAGCCTGGGCGCCCGGCAGGAGCCGGGCCCATTTCGGCTGCTTTCTCCCCCAAGAGTCTAGAACTCCGGAAATTTTCCAGTGAGCTGTCCTGATTCTACGACAACGACAAATGCTCATTTTGCACAAACACAAGGCCTCTGGGGGCTCCCTCTGCCCCCAGGGCGGCCAGTTTGAGATCTTCGCCTACGGCCACCTGCCCGTCGCACAGAGGAGGGCGCTTATCACCGGGAGTGGGCGCGCGGGGACCCCAGACTGCCCCCGGCCCTCTCCTTCCATTCCCTAAGGCTGCCTTGGGCCCCTGTGGGCCTCCGTCTGGGGACCCACCAAACTCACCAGCACCCGGCAGGCCGGGCCTGAGCCCCGGGCCCCAGCAGTCGGGGAGGGGAGGGGAGGGGGCCCCTCAGGGACGCCCGCCCTGCCACGGGCACCGCTTCCCGAGTGCTTACAGGGCGAGGTCGGCGACGTGCTTCCTCCCTCGGAGGTGGGTTTGGTGGCAGGGGGGAGCGCCAGCCGCGGCAGCCCAGGGGGCGGGGGCGCCAGCATCTGAGCAGAAAGGCAGTGACTGGACATTTTGAGCTGACCACTTCCATTTAACTGGGAGGAACAGAGAGACAGGTGGTTAAGGCGGCGGGCGCCCCCCTGCCCCGGGCGGCCGTCTGCGGGCCCCGCCGGGGGCGGGTCTGAGGGGCAGCAGGGCCGGGCCGGGCCAGCCGGGGGCCGGGACGAGTCTGGTGGGTGCCTCTGGTGCCCACTCGCCTGAGCCCGCAGGCCCGCGGCGGCATCGGGGACCCCTGTCTCCTCCTCAAGCCGCTCTCTTCCCCTCTGCTCTCCTTGTAAGAGACGCCACCTCACCCTACACGACACCCGGCCTCGCGGCTGGGTCCGCACGCGCCCCGCCTCCTTCACCGGCAGGCCTGCGGCCAACCGCCTCGGCCCCAGCTCCGGAAGGCGCAACCGTTCTGAGCCCCAAAAGCTTCCGCGGGAGTTTGGCGAGCGTGGGCCCGCGCCGCAGCCACGGGACCGTGGCGGGTTTGGGGCCAGCTCCGCGCCGTCGGTTCCAACACGCGAAAGAGCCTCGGTTCTGACCTGGCCCAGCTCCGGGCGCTTCAGACGAGGGAAGGTGGCGGCCCTGTCATCCACAGGGCCATTCAACACGGAGGCTGAGTGACAGCCGGGGCCCCGGGGGACATCGCCCGGAGCCCCGCGTGGGCAGGCGGCCCGGGGGGCCGAGGGGAGGCCCGAGTCGCCCCCCCCTGCAAACTCACCGGTCCAGGTTGCTGGCTGGCTGGGTCGCAGGCCAGCGACACGAGATCTTTGAGCGGGTCCTGGGGGTTGAGGTGAGGTGGGTAGCGTATGGCCGTGTGCGGGAAGTAGGTGGAGGCCGTCTGGGGCAGAATGGAGGTCGTGGGGAAGTGCAGGGCCGAGGTGGGGTGAGGGCTCCGGGCGATCCCTGTGGAGACCAGGACGGGACGGTCACTGGAGGCTGCGTCTCGGGGTGCGGGTGTCCCCTGCACCCCGGTGCCTCCAATGAGAACAGAGCAGGACCCAGCGAGCCCCGCCACCGGCCAGGCCCTGTTGTCTCTTACACGCCCAAATTCGATGACGTTCTACCACAAGCTCACGGCGTTCTGTTGCCGCCCCGGTTTTGTCCAGTTTTGTTATTAAACTGGACGATGAGGTGGCTGTCAGAGGTTACGTCCCTTCCACCCCCCCCCCCCCCCCCCCCCCAGAGACCACACAGCAAGCAGGCAGCAGACCCGGGGGAGGGTCTGGCCCCACGGCCCACACCCTAACCCAGGGCTCGGCCGGCTGTTTCCGCAAGGGGCCGGTGGTCACTATTGTTTTTACTGTGGAGATATAATTTGCAAACTATAAAGTTCACCCTTTCCAAGTATTCACTTCACTGGGCTTTGGCACGATTGGGGACCGTGGAACCACTGCTACGATGGCTCGTGGGACATTTTCATCATCCCGAGAAGCAACTCCGTCCCCCTCAGCCATCACACTCCCCTCCCCCCACGAGCCCCCTTCCTGTGCGGGGATGAGCCTGTTCTGAATGTTTCACAGAAATGGGTTTCAGATACTCTGGGGCCTCTCGTGTCTGGGTCCCTCCCTGAGCATCGTGTGTCGGGGTCCGTCCGCGGGGCAGTGGTGGGTGGGGGCGCCCCGCTCCTGTGCGTGGCTGAGTGGCGAGCCCGTGTGTTATTTGCTTGCTTTCTCTTTTTAAACGATCTGGTGACTTCTAGTATATTTGCTTTGTAATTCTGGAACGTTCCCGTCACCCCCAAGGTAGCTCACGCCCCCTTCCTCTCTCTAGCTCCTGGCCAGAGTAAGTCTTCTTGGCTTTTCAGGCCCCATGGTCTCTCGCGGCTACTTGCCTCTGTCGCTGAAGTCTGAAAGCTGCCACAGGCAAATGGACGGCCAGGGCCGTGCACCAATAAAACTTTATTTACAACAACAGGCAGCCGTGGGCCTGGTCGGCCGACTCCTGATCCGAACCACCGCACTGTTCTGATTCTCACCTGCCTCCCTGTGTGTGTGCCTGCCCTTGTGTGCAGCGAAATCGTCACCATCAGGACAATGGGGCGACAGGCGATACGCGAGCCCTTACCGCGATTAGCCCATTCGGCCCGAAAGACAGCCCTGGGAGGGGGACGTTTAGGAGCCCCCATGGACGGACGAGCAAAGGAGAGCCAGGTGCACCGTGACCAGCTCGGCTCGTGCCCTATGGTTGCTCAGGTCAGTCTCCCTCTGTCGCGCGTGAGGCCTCCTGTCCCTGTGGCCAGGAGCACCCCTGTATGGCCTGCGTGTCCTCGTGTGTCCAGCCATGCGTCGGGAGTGTCTACCTCCTTCTGTGACCACCCAACCCCGTGGGGGTGGAGTGTGAGCTAAGGGGAGCGGGGGGACGGGCAAGCCCAGACTGTACCTCCTTCCTGGACGGAGGGGGAAACTGAGGCCCCAGAGCCTGAATCAGGGCCAGGCGCTCCGCACCACGACACCTCTGGGTGCTGTGGCCCAGCCGGGAGGCTATGGCACCGGGACTCACGGTCAGATGGCCAGAGGGACTTCCCCGGCCCAAGGAGGGGGGTGCCCGATCAGAGGGCCCAGCCGCCCCTCCCTGCCTGGGGCCCACGTGCTCACCGCTGTGCACAGCAATGACAGGCCGGTGGTGCTGGGTGAAGCTGGAGAGGCGGGGGGAGTCCTGGGGAGACGGGCTGTGGAAAGGTGACTTATCCATCTCTGTTTTCTTCACCGGGGACGAGATGCCTGTGTGGGAGGAGCCAGAGGGTCACAGGCCTGCAGGCAGGCAGAGCCCCTGCCCCCCCTCCTGCCAGCACCCGTGGGCGAGGGGGCTGGGAGCCCATCATCCAGGGGGGCAGACCGAGGCTCAGAGCAGAGAGGGGCTGCCCGGGGTCACATGGCCCACGGGACGAGGAGCCCGGTGCCAGCAGAGGCCCCTGACGTCACGGCCTGGCCCCTGCCTTCTCTCCCTCCAGAGACAGAGACGGCTGAGGCTGCCCCACCCTCCGGAGGCACCCCGTACCCCGCAGGGTAGGCAGAGACGAGGGGCCGTCCTAAAGCCCCAATAGGCAGGGGTGAGCCGGGAGGACGCCGACGAGGCCCAGAGCGGCCCTGCGCCCGCAGACTCCTCCTCACCGGGGTAAGGGAACAGAACCTTCCTCGCGGGGCCATCGAGAAGATAAAATGGGATAGAGCCCCTGTAGCCGTTAGACCAGGGTCTGGCTCACTGACCCGTTGGGAGTTTCCTGTGTGGACGGGCCTCACACGGGCCGCCGGCTGCCCGGGGCGGCTGCGGCCCTCAGGAACCCTACCGGCCTCCAGCTCAACCCCTGGCACCTTCCTCCATGAATGAATGAATGAATGAACGAATGAATGGTGTGCCAAGGGCGCACAAGGACTCCACAGAGACCGCGCACAGGAGTCCCCGTTGTTGTGAAGGGGACAGGCCATCCTGGTGAGGGGCACGTGCTGGCCCTCAAGACTCAGGGGAGCCCCCGCCCCTCCTCCCCACGTCCCGTCCCTGCCAGCCTCCAGACGGGAGAGCTGGGGGGAAATCGGGGCAGAGTCCCGGGCCCGGCTCCCCCAGGGCGACCAGAATCTCGGTGCAGTGGGGCCTGCCGATGGGCATGTTTAGAAATCACTTTTAGGGGCACCTGGGGGGCTCAGTCGGTTGAGCCACTGACTCTTGATTTCAGCTCAGGTCACGATCTCAGGGTCGCGGGATCGAGCCCCACACTGGGCTCTGTGCCAAGCGGGGGGCCTGCTTGGGATTCTCTCTCTTGCTCGCCCCCTGCCCTTCCCCCGCTCATGCACGGGCGCTCTCACAAATAAACAAACAAACAAATACATAAATAAATCGCAGGAGAAAAAAGTTTTAGACTGAAACGCACCCAACGAGGCCCACAGGGGACCTGCACATGGTGAGGGGTGTGCCCTCCCACCCAGCACCGCTGACATCGGGGAGGGTCACTCCCTGTGGAGGTGCCCCGGGCACCGCAGGCCAAGCAGCGTCCTCGCCTGCACCCCCCACGCCAGGGGCCCCCCGATGTGACAGCCGCTGCCGTCCCCGGGCAGAGTCACCCTGGTGAGAGTCATGGCCCGCCTCTGAGGCTTGCTGTCGCGGGCGTGGGGGTCTCCTGCCGCCCGTGTCCTGGCCCCCCGCCCCCAGCCTTGTCCCCAACCGTGTTCCCTCGGCCTCAATGCTGGGTCCTGCTGGTGGTGATACAAATGTGGGAACCAGCCGCCCCAGGGCCACCGGGGAAGTCAGCGGCTTTTGTGTCACAAACCCTGCTGCCCTCATAGCCCCAAACACACACGGTGCTGGGAGTGAGTGTGTCCGGGGCCCTGGGTCAGCAGGCCCAAGAGGCCTGGCAGCCAAGTGTCGCCTCTTGAGCCGGGAGCCCAGGCCGTCCCAGGGGACAGGAGCCGGTGGGACCCAGGATGGCCGGCGGGGGGGGGGGGGGGGGAGTCAGCCCTGCAGGCGGCGTGCATGTGCGTGCGCGTGCACACGTGTGCGTATGTGGGTGCGTGCGGCAGGGGCGACAGCTCCCTGCTGGCACGGGGCCTGGTGGGAATGAGGTTAGGGCCGGCGGAGGCTCACTTAGGAGGATTTCCTAGAACAGCCTGTCCTGGATGCAAATAGCCTGGCTGGACCCTGCCCCCAGCCGCATCTCCGCAGGCCCTTCTAGAGCTTCCTGAGATGGGGCCTGGGGGAACCAGGGCAGGCGGGAGGGAGTGGGGGAGCCTGGCCCGGGGCCCTGCAGGAAAGAACAGCCCTTCGCGCTCCGGGGCAGGCCCCTAGAGGCCCCGAGTGTGCTTCCCCGCGTCTGGGCATCCCTCCCGGCTCCACAGACAGGCCGTCACGCGGTCTGGTTAAGACGAGGCCGGTACGCCCTCCGGCCCCGGGTGCGAGCCGCTTTCTGCGCCCCCCCCCCCCCCCCCCGTGTCCCCATCCCGGCACCGCGTCTGTCCCCATCCGAGCACATCCACGCCTGCACCTTCTGCCTAGTGTCCTCCCTTCGGTCCCTTGCGTGCGCCTGCCCGGGCAGCACGGACCCTACCCCACAAGCAGCCCCATCTGCTCGTGCGCCCGCGTGCTCGCCCAGCCACACCTCTCCCCCGTGCGCACGTGATGTCCGGGCCGGGTCTCCACGGCCCCAGGCCAGGGGCGGGCCCGCTGTGGTGTGTGCGCCCTCCCCCCCCCCCCCCCCCCCCCCCCCCCGGCTGTCCTGTCCCCTGGGGGCAGTGCACATCGGAGCCTGCCCTCGTGTCACGCTCACACCCGCCCCGTGCGGGTCACAGTTGTCACCCCCGTTTCACAGATGTGGAGACTGACGCCGGACAGACGGGAGGTCGCTTGCCCAAGGCCACAGAGGCCAGAAGCGGGGGAGAGGATCCAAACCCAACACCGTAACTCCACAGGCCTCGCTCTGCGCCCCTCCTGCCCTCCGGGTTCTAAGAGGTGGCGGGAGCCCCCCACGTGACAGGGGAGAGAGAAGGCCCTGGTCCCTGCGTGGCTGGGTGCCTCCGCCCCCTGCAGGAGGGCCACAGAAGCGGCAGGAACAAAGCACTCCCGGGGGCTGAGCAGAGGGGCCCCTTTCTGGCCTGCTTGGGTGGGTAACCAGGGAAGGCCTCGGGAGGCGGTGGCCAGGAGGAGCAAAGGCACTCCCAATCTGGGCACAGAGAGGGCAAAGGCCTCAGTCTGGCGCGAGGCCTGGGGGGTGGGGCCGACAGATCCCCCAGCCCTCCGCCCCGCCCCAGGTAAGGGAGCACAGATGCAGAGGGGAGGCGGGTGTTAGCGGAACACTGCCCTTGCGGCGGGAGGAGAGGAAGGGAGGGGGTGCTCTAATCAGCTTAACCCCCTTAATGAGCAGCTAATTGGGGGCTGTCTAGACAGGAAGCTGGAGGAAGCCAAGAGGAGGAGACTGTGGGGGAGGGGGAAGAGGACATGGGAAGGGGAGGAGGAGGCGGCAGAGGAAGAGGAGGGAGGAAAGGAAGAGAAGGGGGCCGGGAGGAGCAGAAGGGGGAGGGGAGGAGGAGGGAAAGGAAGAGGAGGGAGGAGGGGGAGAGAGGCGTCCATCTTCCCCACCAGGCTGGGCGCACCTGCAGGGTGCAGACCAGCATACAGCTGGGGGTTATGCTGAGGGCCCCACAGGAGGGAGCCAGTCTGCCATCGCCTGAAGCAACCAATGGAAACCACAAGGGACAGATTCAGCTCTGTGACTCCGTGGGGCACACCAGAAGGGGGTGTGAGTTGCCTCCTCGTCCACCCCCACTGCTGCCGCTTCATGCTCAGGGCAGGAAGTTCACACCAGGCTCCAGTGACTCTCTCGCACATTTTCTTCCTTTTATTGATTGATTGATTTTCTCTTTTCGAGCTTCCTGCATTGAAAGCTAGGTTTTTGTTTTTGGCTTCCATCCTTTCTCTTTTTCTAATCCATAGACTTAAGGCTATAATTTTTCCTCTCCGCGCTGCTGTGGCTACATCGCAGAAGCTGCCCTCCACCTCTAAATAGTACACGCTCTATATGTGGCCGGTCCCGTCGATCACAGAGTTAACGAGGAGTGCTCTGGGGTTCCCAATCATTAAAGGCAGGGCAGAAGTTAACAGTCTCCCAGTATCTGCCCTACCCCTCTTCCTTAGTGGCAGAACCCTTAAATTTGAGACGGGCACATACTTGCCGAAAATAAGACTACATTTCCCAGAAGCCCCTGCGGCAGGGTGTGGCCCTAGGAGCGACTCAGGGGCCCAGAGATCAGCAGAAGAGGTAAGCGCATCCTCTGAGAATTATTTTTAAAGGGAAAGGACATGCTCAGACTTGACCCTTCTTTCCTGCTGGCTGGACAGCAGACATGAGGGCTGGAGCTCCAGCAGTTGTCTTGGACCATAAGGTGGGAATGAAAACCATACTCACTTGGGAGCACCTGGGTGGCTCAGTTGGTGAAGGGATAGACTCTTGCTTTCGTCTCAGGTCATGATTTCACAGTTCATGAGTTCGAGCCCTGCATCGTACTCAGTGCTGACAACGTGGAGCCTGCTTGGGATTCTCCCTCTCTCTCTCTCTCCCCCTCTCTGCCCCTGCTCGTGCTCTCTCTTTCTCTCTCTCTCTCAAAAAAAAAAAAAATAAATAAACATTTAAAAATGCTCCACATTTGGGGCACTTGGGTGGCTCAGTTGGCTAAGCATCCGACTTCAGCTCGGGTCACGATCTCACAGTTGGCGAGTTCCAGCCCCGCACTGGGCTCTGTGCCGACAGTTCAGAGCCTGGAGCCTGCCTCAGATTCTGTGTCTCCCCCTTTCCCTCTGCCCTTCCCCCAATCGAGCTTTGTCTCCCTCTCTCTCTCTAAAAAATAAAGTTTAAAAAAATATTTAAAAAACTGTTCCATATTCACTGGAGCTAAAGGCGGGAGCCTAAGTCTCAGGGTTGCTGACGGCTGGACATTTACTTTGGAGAGAAATGCACTGTCCTTTTGGGGTTTCTGTTTCTCACAATCAAACTTAAAGCTTATTAAACACAGGATCTTTACAGAGGCAAACCTGTCAGAAGTGGGGAACCCGCAGGGAGAGAGAGCCATGGAGACACTTTGACCCACAAATTAGAGCCTCCTAGGGAGACACATCCTCCCAAGGTTAGGTACCTGCCCTGGGAGCCAACACAATGGAAGAGGGAGGGCCATTGGGGCTCAAATGTCACAACCAGACACGCTAGAGACTCATTCACAGACATGGGCATTTTATAAAGACACGAACAACGAACTCTCTTGTGTCCTGGGCACTCATCGTGTGCCAGGTGGCTGCTTTATGCGCCTTCTACCATTTCCTCCTCCCAGCTCCAGGAAAGAAGAGTTATCTCATCAATCCCATTTTGAAGAAAAGAAAACTGGGGTTCAGAGAAGTCAAGTCACCTGCCCAAAGTTACACAGCCCACACAGCGAGCCAATGGCAGACCTGGATTTCAAACCCAGGTCTCTCTGACACTTAAACCTGCCCTCTTAACTGTAATGCTTTCCAGGAATCCTGTCGGTATGGTCTTCGTGTAGACAGACCTTTATAAGAAAGCTGGCCCTTCGGGAATAGGGAGTAGGGACCAAAAAGCAGGGGGCAAGCAAACAAATCCTCAGGTTTACTGGGTGTGTACTATGCGCCAGGCCTGTTTTAGGGACACCGCACGGATTAACTCACTTAATCCCCACAACCTTAGAGGGCGGTGCAGATATTAACCCCATTTTACAGATGAGGAACCGGAGGCTCAGAGCAGTGCGGTCACCAGAGGCTGTACTGGCCGGTGGGCCCGAGTCCACGCTGGCAACCATTGGGTAATCCGCGGGGTGAACCCTTTTCTGGGGTAAGGGTCTGGACTGAGCGACGTTTCTAAATTCTGGGACACAGACTCCGCTGGGGGCCTTTGCATTTCCAGGGACACCCAGCCCAGGGCAAGGCAAGCTTGCGGGCCCCCCTGAGCATAGTGTCCCCAAGCAGCCCCGAGGCCAGCCCGCGGGAGAGCAGAAACTCGGGTTCTCCGGAGGAGAACCGCGGTGGAGACGAGGACCCCAAGGAACGGAGATCTTCGGGGGGAGGCCGCTGGGGAGCCTGTGGCAATGCCGCCCCGGCAGAACAGGACCCGTTCTGGGGAGGGCCCTAAAAAGGCAGACGAGTGAGAGGCCAGCCTCTCCCCGAAAAGGAGGTTCAGAGAAAAGGAGACCTGGGACCGCGCGGAGGCCGAGCCCGTGGAGACGGGAATCTCGGAAGATCAGCAGGACCCCTGCGACGGGGCACGCTGCAGCTCGGGACCCACCAGCGGGGACCCTCCAGATGAGAGCGTAGGGCGGACCCCGGGAAGAAGCGCGCTGCCGATCAGAAGCGCCACCGAGTCCACGCCGCAGGTCGGGAGCCCCACGGAGACGAGGCTGCACCGGGCAGAGGGCAGGAAAGCCGCGGGAGGGACAGTCTCCGCCCTCCCCGGCCCCGACGGAACCCAGAAGCTCCGGGAACGTGAGTCCGGACTTCCCAGCGGCGAGCGACCCGCGCGACTACAACTCCCAGGAGGCTCCGCGGCCCCAGCCCCAGGGTTTCCCGCACCCCGGCGCCGGCGCAGTGCCTGCCGGAATATGTAGTCCCCGCCGCGGTAACCCCGGCCCCGAGGCCCGCTCCGCCCCCACTGCCAGCCCCACCTCCTTCCATGTCCTCCGTCCAGTTGCGGCTGCTACTCGTGGGAGAGCTGGGCGAGGTGTAGTAATCGCCGCCGGGGCTCGTGTCCACGTCTTCCTCCATCGAGCCCGATTTGTGCCGCTTGCTCCTAAAGGGAGAGGGAAACAGAGCGCAGGCCGGTTACCACGGCGACGCGAGGGTGTGGCGGGGGCAGTTTGGGCTGACTTCCGGTCCGTAGGGGGCAGGGCGGCGAGGGTGCTATCGCGAGACGTCGAGGTTCCCGCGGACTTTCAGCCGGTTCGGGGAGCACCTGTCTCAACCTGCCCAGCGCTCGGATGGGACGCCCGGGGCCAGAGGCAGTGAGGCACTCGGCCGAGCGCAGACGGCCGGTTGGCAGGCTGCGCACTAAAACCCTGGATAAACACTCGGCCTACCCTAAACCTCAGAACAACCCGGTAGGACTATGATCCCATTTTACAGATGGCGGAAATCCACGCAAGCACTGTGACCGGCTCAAGGTTACCCAGCGTATCTCCGCAAGAACCAGTGTCTATTCCCGTGGAGTCTCAGGGAGTGGGCTGATAGGACTCAAGGCTGTGGGAGCCCTGGGTGGGGTATCAGGGCTGGGGAAAGGAGCACTTGGGGCTGGGTTTTGAGGGATACGTAGGAGTTTACCATGTGAACCCTGAAAACAGGCATTCCGGGGAGAGGAGTCAGCCAGCTGGGGCCAGGTGGAGGTGGGCGAGGGGTGGCTGAATGCCCAGAGGCAGGGACCGGGGCACGTACCCGCTGGAGGAAGTGCTCGGTAGCGTTCTCCTCATGCCTGTGCTGGCTGGATTCAGGTCGTATGCCAGGTGCCCCTGCAGCTCCCCCAGGGAGAAGTTGGGTCCTGTTCCAGTCACCACGGGTGCTGCGGAGGGCGAGAGGGGGCAGAGTGAGAGAGGGTGCAAACTCCCGGGCTGCAGTTGAGAGAGGGTGCAAGCTCCCAGGCTGCAGTTTGCCCCGGAGGGGTGGGGAGAGCCACCGGGGGACTGGCCAGCCCCAAAAGGAACCCCGTCCCCTGACGGGCCTGGTTCCTAACGTGGCTGAAAGTGTCCTCATTCTATGGGTCAGAAGCCCAAAGCCAGCAGGAGAGGCCAAGCTCACACTGTGAGGCAGAGGCATAGCCAGAGCGGGAGGCCGAGCTTCCCAGCGCTCCCTGAGGCCAGGCTCTGCTGATCTGGACGGGGAGGATGATGGTCAGGGTTAACGCAGGACAGTGCCCAGAACTCCCTGCACTGGAATTCAGGTGGGGGTGTCTGGGGAGTGGGTGGGTCCCCAGCAGGTACATTAGGAAGGTAAGGGAACAGGAGGCAAAGCGGGTGGGGCGTGTGGGCCCCCACCTACTGCCCTTCCTAGGCACCTTAGCTCGGTGACAGAGGGGAGTAGGGCAGGGTGATGGGCAGCTTCCCTTTCCCTGAGACTCTTTCTCAGGGTCCCCATCCCAAAGCCCCCTCTCCCTCTCCCGCGCCCCTCCCCTCTCCAGATCCCGGCACAGGGTGGGCGGGGACACTCACTCCGGGACACCTGGATGAGCTCGGTGACACTGAACACGCCGGAGGTGACGAAGCTCTCCTGGAAGTCGGTCGTGTCTGGAACAGGGAGAAAATGGGACTCACTGGGTCTGTTTCCTTCCTCGACACCCTGGGCTACCCAGACTCCGGGGGCTGGAGTGGTCACCCTGCCCACCCCCTGCAGCCCCGTGGCAAGACGGAGGCAGAGGCCGGACCTGCGTTCGAATCTCGGCCCGGCTGCCGCTTCGCGTGTGCTCTTGGGCAAGTCCCTTCCTGTCCGTGAGCCTCTGTGCTCCCTAATCTCCAAAGTGGGGGCCACACACCCTGCCATCGGGGTGGCTGATAGGAATCAACTGGCCGCAAGGGGCTGGCTTGCTCGCCTCACGTCACGCGGTTCTGCAGCCCCTTATCCCTCCCCCTCCAGACTGGGAGCTCTGTCCTGACGGGGAGGTCTGTGTGCCCAGGTCCCGCGGTGTCCCCAGTGCCTGGCCCAGAGCCTGGCACACAGCAGGGGCTCAGAATCACGGGCTGAATGGAAGGTCCACCCGCAGCAGTTAAAGTCCCCCATGTCCCCAGAACCGCGCCTGCCTAATGTCAAAGGAAGAGGGACCCTCCTCTCTGGTATGCGGTGGTTGGGACCCATTTAACAGATTTGGAAACAGGTGTGGCTCCTCTTGGCTGACCTTGGACGGCTGGGAGCCAGCCTCTCGCACCACCCCCCCGCACCCCCGCCCCGCGGACGGACCCCGGACACACGACGCTCAGGGAGGGAACCCGACACAAGGCCACGCGGGGCGTGAGTCCGCGGGTGTGAAACGTCCTGAACGGGCTCATCCGCGGACAGGAAGGGGGCTTCATGGGGGCCGAGGACTGGGGAGGGGGAGGAGGGGTGGGGACAGGGCTTCTTTTCAGGGCAACAAAAGTGTTGTGGACAGTTAGAGGCGATGGTTGCACAACAGCACGAATGTAGTTAACGCCACTAAGTGTGCATGTTCTGTCATGTGAATTTAACCACAATACGGTTTTGGGTTTTTTTTTTTTTTTTAGATCATTAAGGCAAAGGCACCATGCGTCAGGCGGTGGTCGGCAGGCAGGGTTGGGGAGCCTGCCTGAAAGAGGACCGAGAGGCCTACAGACATTAAAGCTTGGGAAGTGGCAAGGACACGCAGGCCAGTGTCGGCTGCCGCGATCAGGATGATCTCAAACAGGAGGTTTGGCCGCCTCCCTGAGGGTCACGATATTGCCAGCAGTGGCCCATGCAAAGGCCCTGGGGTTGGAGGCAACAGGAGGGAAAGAAGCCAGGGAAGGTGGTCAGAGTGGAGAAGGGACCAGCAGGTGGGCGGCTGTAGGCCTGGGGGGGGGGGGGGGGGGGCGAGAGCGGTTCTTCTCCAGGCCCCCAGGGGGCAGCACGGGCCACAGGGAGCCGACCTGGGTGCCCGGTTCCCCAGCTGTGAGAGACCCAAGTCCTGGCCAGTCCGGAAACTCCAGTCTCCCCGGTTACCAGCTTTGTGCACACCATTTATTGAGCAATTACTATATGCCCAGCCCCGTGCTGGGGGGCTCAGGGCCACCACATTCCTAGGAGGAGAGGGCGATGCCCACCCCACCCCCCGCCCCCAGCGTCCAGGGGAAGTGGCCTCGGCCGTTTCCTGCCACCCAGCTGGCCAGCTGGTGTCAGCACGCCCCTCCGCCTTCCCCCCCACCAGGGTTTCCTGTTTGTGCAGCACTCGCCCAGCTCCATCTCCAGGGGACTCCCTGGCGGGTGGGAGGAAGTGCTTTCCTCCGCCAGACGCTGGAGCTCCCCATGGGACCAGGCCAAGCGCCGCTGCCCCCGCCTGCCTTGAACATCTGGCTTGGAGGCAGGCGCCTGAGGATCACAGGAGGCCAAGGAGGACTCAGGGTCACAGCCGGCCCGTGGTGAGCCGCACAGGGGCCTGTGACGCTCCTGGAACCATCCGGCCTCCCTGTGCCGGCCTTTCCAACGGGGACGTCCTCACCCACTTGCTTTTTCTTCCATCCTTCCTTCCTGTTATCTCTCCTCCTCCACCCCTGTGTACCATTTCTCTTTTTGTCTCTGCTTCACCCCTCCCTCTCTCCTTTTTTTTTTCTTTCTGCAAATATTTATTGAGCACCTGTTGTGTACCAGGGTCCTATCCTAGGCGCTGAGGACACAATAGTGATCAGGACAGACAAAAGCCTCTGCCCTCAAGCAGATGAGGTTGCATTAGGAGAGAGAAGCAAACAAGCAACTAAGCAAATACATAGGCGATCACTAACTTCCTCAAAAGGAAATAAAACAGAAAGTGGTCATTGAGAGTGGCTGAGGCTGTCTGAGGTCAGCAAATCTGCCTGAGAGGGGGAGTATGTGAGCTAAGACCTGGGTGATCTAGAGAGAGAGAGCAGTGAGCTGTCCAGATAGAAGGCAAAGCACATGCAAAGGCCCTGAAGCAGGAACTGGGCCTGGACTGTTGGAGGAACAGCTAGGAGGCCCATGTGGCTGGAGCAGAGAGACCGAGGGGAAGAGAGGGAGGAAGGGAGGGCAGGCAGGGCACAGGGACAGGTCCTGCAGGGCCTTGGGGGTCAGGGGGGGGACTTTTGCCCCAAGGGAGGTGGGGCCCCTAGAGGACTGTGAGCAGAGGAGGGCAGGACCTGACTCAGAGCTCATGGGGGCTCTCTGGCCACCTTAGGACAGACAGGGAAGTGAGGACAGAAGCCAGGGGACCAGGGTAGAGGTGACTGCTCTGGTCCAGGAGGGCGATTATGGGAGCAGACCAGGGCAGAAGCAGGGCCCTCTCTTGTGGGGTGAGCCCCTCAGGGCCCAGAGGGCGGGAGCTTGGAGTCGTGGGTTCCAACCCCAGCTCCCTGCTTGCCCCTGGGAAGGCCCCTTGACCTCTCCGTGCCTCGGTTTTCTCATCTACAAAATGGAACAATACCAGTGCCTGCCTATAGCATGGCTGTGAGGTGCCGATGCGGGGCCACGCAGAGCACGATGGGGCCGTGCGCCCCAGCCCTCGCCATCCCCAAACTCACCCAGCGTGATGGGCTTGCTGTCCTCCTGGTCGGAGCCCATCCCTGCCCGGGGACTACCGCTCTGCTCCGCGTCTGCAAAGAGAAGGAGGGGGACGGTGTGGTGACATTGCAGGGGACCCCACCCCGGGGGGGAGAGGAGGCCTCCGTGCCGGGGCCAGGCTGGGCAGCGCCGTGGAGAAGCGGTCCCGAGCTTGCCCAGGCCCGGGGGTCTCCGCTTGGCCCCCTCCCCTCGGCCTCTGCCCTTGAAGTCCCGGGGCGCCAGCCCTTGGTCTTGGGTTGTCACTCAGGGCCCCCAGGAGAGGGCAGAGGGGCGTCCCCCTGCAGCCGCCATGCGGCTACCCACCCGCCTGGCTTGGGGGCTCCCTCCCACCCTGGCGCCCGCCCTCCATCTTATCTAAAAATAATCAGGCTCCTTGGCAGACGGCGAAACAGACAGACGCTGAGCTCAGCATTATCAGCTCCGGCAGCCTGGATGGAGGGCGAGGCGCGCCAACCCCTCTGCAGCCCCCACGGCGTCCACCCGGGACCGGGGCGGGGGCGGCGGGAGGGGGGGGACACCCACGAGCCCAGCCTGACGGAACCCCCGGCCCCGCCTATCTGTCTCTGAGGTCAAACACCAAGGTGGTGGGAGTCACGGCCAGACGCCAAAGAAGGAGAATCAGCCCCTTCCACCTGCTACGTTCCAAAGCCAGGCATAACCGCTGTGTGCCCTCAGGCAAGTTGCTTAACTGTTCTGAGCCTCACTTCTCTCTTTCAAATGGGTGTGGGCATCACCGAGAGGTGGTAAAGAGGTAATACGGATGGGTCGGGAGCCCGTAGGGCACGCCCAAATCGAGTTCGAGCCCCGGATCTGGTTCAGCGCGGACGGCGTGGAGCCCGCTTGGGATTCTCTGTTTCCCTCCCTCTCTCTCTCGCTCTCAAAATAAATAAACTTAAAAGAATATTTTAAATCCCTAAAATGGCCGTAAATGTGGGCTTCACCTCATTTTTGAGGTCTCCTTCAATCCGTGAGAGCCACACGTCTGGCGTTGTGATTGTGCCCATGTTTTTTTTTTTGATTGTGCCCATTTTATAGGCAAGGAAGCCTGAGGTTGGAACAGTGAGCAAGCGCCCACCCACGGCACTTGTGTCGCCCCGCCCCCCCGTCGCCAGGGTGACTTTTCTGCATGAGTGGGCACGTGTGTCCAGACCTGCGACCCACGGCCGTGCGTTAACCGCCTGGCTTCCGGGATCGGACGCCCGAGTTCCCATCCCACGCCGGGAGCCTCTGAGGCGACGCGCCCTCCGCTCCCTCGGGATCCCGTGGGGGTGACCGTGCGGACGCCTCCCCAGGCGGCCTCGGAGCCCTCCCCGTGCGCCTCGTGGCTTGGCACACCCTGTGCGTCGAGCACCTCCTGCCCGCCAAGATCGAGGGTGCCCTGAACGCCACCGGGCCGAGGACCCGTGCCTCAGTTTCCCAACCCGCCACAGGAGCGGACAGGGGCAGCCCCAGTCGTGACCCACTGGGCTGGGCAGGGCTGGGCAGCAGCCGAGGCGAGCGTGCCCGGCTCGGCCCCGCGCCCTGTGGCCGCTCCCAGACCGGGCTGCCAGCGGCCCCTTGGCTCGGGCCAGTTCCGCTTGGACGGCCACGCGGCTGGGCACGGTGGCCGCCGCGTTGGGAAGAGCCCAGCCCGGGCAGCCGGCCTCGGGCACAGGACCCTCTTCCGGATCCGGGGCCCACACGGCCTCGCCAGGCAGCAGGGCGTCGCGGGTGCTCAGGCGATGCCCGGTCAGGGCCGCAGGGCTGTGGGCCTCGTTCTCCTCATCCGTGAAGTGGGCACAGCCACACGTCTCTCTCAGAGGCTGTCCCCTGACAGAAAAGGCGATCGCGAATACAAGAAAGAGCCCCAGACCGGGGTGGGGGGTGGGGGGCACACAGTAAGCACGTCGCCAGCCGGAGGGAGGCGTTATCACTCTCCATGCTGCGTCCCCCCCCCCCCCCGTTTCCGTCTAGGGTGTTGTTACTTTGCATCCGGGGAGAGCGAGGGCGCTCGGCCACAGCTGACTCTTAGCCAAGGTTGCCCTGTGACCTGGGGCCGGCCAGACCACCTCTCGGAGCCACGCGGTTTCCCGGGAGCAGAAAGATGGCAGAACCCACCTCCGGGCTTTGCCGGCCGCCAAGTCAGCGAATGCGTGTGAAAGCGCTGGTGGCTACTGACGGTCAAAAAACCGTGGGCTTGGGAGCAGCTGTGAACGACACTGTGTTCCGCGTGGCGGTTAACTGTCCGCTGTGAGCGCTGAGAACCGCGGCTGGCCGTCGCCTGTCGGTCTTGTATCCCGCAGCCCCGCTGAGCTCACTCAGTAGTTCTAGGAGATGTTTGTGTTTTCGTAAATCGCTCGGGATTTTCTTTGTAAGACCCTTGTGTCATCTGATCTGTAGGCCTCTGATTTCCTTTTTCTTGCCTTATTGCACAGTCAAGGACTTCCAGCACGATACCGAACGGAAGTGGCGAGAGCGAGTGGCCCTTCTTGGTTCCGATCTTGGGGGAGACTCCCCAGTTTCTCACCCCCGAGCACGATGGAGATCCTTTCACTGGGGTCAAGGGGTTTACCCTTCCCTTTCTATAGTCTGGGGAGCTTTTTTTTTTTTTTTTTAATTAAATAAGCATCGTTTCTAAACACTGATGCTGTAATGACATGCTATCTCATTAAATCTTTTTTAATTTAGTTTTTAGATGGTGGTTAAATAGACATAGCATAAAATTTACCATTTAACTGTTTCTTTTTCAATTTTTTTTTGATGTTTATTTATTCTTGAGAGAGACCATGAGCAGGGGAAGGGCAGAGAGAGAGACACAGAACCCGAAGCAGCCTCCAGGCTCTGAGCTGTCGGCACAGAGCCCGACGCGGGGCTCGAACCCACAAACTGCGAGATCACGAACTGAGCCGACTGAGCCACCCAGGCGCCCCGCCGTTTAACTGTTTCTAAGCGCATGGCTCATTGGCATCAGGCACACTCATGCTGTCCTGCATCCACCCCCACTATCTGTCTCCAGAACTTTCCATCTCCCCAAACTGAGACTCTGTCCCCATGAAGCACAGACTCACCGCCCCCTGCCCCAGCCCTGGCTCCTACCGTCTACTCTCTGTCTCTGTGGACGGGACTCCTCTGGGGACCCCCTGTGTGTGGGGTCGCACGGGACGTGTCCTTCTGTGTCCGGCTCCTGTCACTGCGCACGGTGGCCTCCGGGTCCGTCCACGCGGTGGCAGGCGGCAGGACGTCCTGACTTTTAATTATGTGATCTTATTTTTTAAGTATCTCCAACCTTCACAAAAAGTCTCATCTGTCTGCTGGCCACTTGCCTGTCACTTGGGTCCTGAAAACTCCCACCAGCCACATGCGACTTTACACGTAAGTGAGCTAAACTGAAATCAAGTTAGAATTTCAGGACTTCGCCAGCCTCGGTCACCTTTCGCTACTCAGGAGCCCACGAGACTGGCGGGGACCAGATTGGACGGTGCGGAACCCTGCCACCATCACAGAAAGCTGAGCCCAGCTCAGCCCCCCCGGGGCTGAGCTGCGATGGATGTTTCCATGAAATATCGGGAGGGAAGGGGCACGGAGAGTCCCTTCTCCTCTCATCTGCTTAGACAGCCGGCCCTTAAATGCAGTGTCCTCTGGTCTGAACAGACGTCTAATGGATAATGTTGAAAGGACAGGCTAAACATTAAAAAAAATTTTTTTTTAAAAAGGGGCGCCTGGGTGGCTCCGTCGGTGAAGCGTCCGACTTCTGCTCAGGTCATGATCTCGCGGTTGTGGGTTCGAGCCCCACGTCGGGCTCTGTGCTGACGGCTCGGAGCCTGGAGCCTGCTTCGGATCCTGTGTCTCCCTCTCTCTCTGCCCCTCCCCCGCTCACGCTCTGTCTCTCTCTCTCTCTCCCTCAAAAATAAATAAACGCTAAAAAAAAAAAAAAAAGGACGGCTAATGTCCAGTGCCCCCAGCTGCCCCAGGCCCCAAGACAACGGCTTTTGTCTGCTGAGTCGTACTGCGTGAAGAGTGGTCACGGTAGATTGATTCAATCTACCCAACCGATGAGTTTGGTAAACTGAGGCGCAGCTCAGAGTCTCTTATCCAAAGCCGATGTCAAGTCAGAGAAGTTATGTGCCCATCGCAGAGTTGCTTAATGGGGGTGACCCTGCCCCTCAGGACAAAGTCTGGGCGCCTCTGTGGTTGTCAGGACTGGGGCTGTCCTGGCATCGAGGGGGCCGGGGACGCCGCTCACCCCCTACAGCACCCAGGACACCACCCACAGAATGACCCGCCCCAGTGTCTGCAGTGCCGAGTGGGGGGAGGCCCTGCTCTGGATCCATCCGTTTCCAGTGGGGGTGAAAACCAGTGCTTGGGGGGAGGGAGAAGGTAAGCAATTCTGCTCTTCGCTCCTTTTTTTTACCAATTATAATTTTTCAAAAATGTTTATTTGTTTTTGAAGGAGAGAGAGACAGAGCGTGATTGGGGGAGGGGCAGAGAGAGAGGGAGACACAGAATCCGAAGCAGGCTCCAGGCTCCGAGCCGTCGGCACAGAGCCCGACGCGGGGCTCGAACCCACGGACCGCGAGATCATGACCTGAGCCGAAGGCGGCCGCTTAACCGACGAAGCCCCCCAGGCGCCCCCCGTTTCCTTTTGAAAGGAACTGACTGCTGGGCACCTCCTGGGTGTCAGAAGCCTGGAAGACACAGTGTGACGAAAATGGGCAAAAAAGCCCCGCCCTCGTGGCACCCAGGTCCTAACGGGGGAGCGACGGGCAATGAACAAGCAAACAGATTCACCCAGGGGATAAACTCGGGGCGTGTCAAGTGCCAGGGGGGCCCCACGGGGCTCGGAGATGTGAGTGGCCGCCCCTGGAGGAGGAGGGGCATAGACTGGAGGTCCTGGGAGGGTTGATGAGGGTTCTGGGTGAAATGGTACGGTCCAATTGTTAATGCTTAGTGACTCATTTCTTTGACTATATTGGGCTGCACGGTTCACCTCCACTGACTTATTTAATCTTCAAAACTCCCCCAGGAGGACAACATGGATGGGTCTAGAGAGCGTAACGCTGAGCGAAATGTGTCAGTCGGAGAAAGACAAACGCCGTAGGATTTCATTCATATGTGGAGTTGAAGAAACAAAATAAACAGAGGGCGGGGGAGAGACAAGCCAGAAAACGGGCTCTTGACTACAGAGAACCCGCAGAGGGGAGGTGGGAGGGGGATGGGAGAAGTAGGTGGTGGGGATAAGAGCACACTCATCCGTGTGCTGGGGACAGCTAGGGACAGAATACGTCCTTGGTACCTACCTCCCTGCTCTGCCCACGCCGACGAGCACCCCCTCGGGGAGCAGACCCCCCAGACCCTATCGCGCAGGCTGGGGAGACTTCCGAGCACGCCCCGCTCGGGTCGCCGGGGGTAGGGGCCGCGGTGTCATGAGACGGGGTGCGTCGACGGGCGACACGGTCTGGTCTGACACCCTGAAGCCGTCCTGGATCCGGTCCGGCGATGCCCGGGGTTACCCAGAGACCGCAAGTAAGTTCCCCAAGGCCACACAGCAAGGAAAGCTGATGGGCTGACGGTTTTATCTGCTCCTCGTAAAAACGCATAAACGGTGGCGGGGGGGGGGGGGGCGCCTGGGTGGCTTAGTTGGTTAAGCATCCGACTCTTGATTTCGGCTCAGAGCATGATCTCTCTCCGTGAGTTCGAGCCCCGCGTCGGGCTCCGTGCTTGGGATTCTCTCCCCCCCTCTCCGTCTCAAAAATAAATAAATAGACTTAAAAAAAATATACATGAACATCTCGTTGAATATCATACCACATCCAATATGCCAGCTTTAAAACGTCGTTGGCTTGTCTTTTGTTTTTTGTTTTGAGTTTTCTCCTGACCTGGTCGACTCAACCACCACCCCACCCCCCACCCCCTCCGGCCCCCGGACACGGTTTTCCGCAGCCCGTGCTGCCCAAACGGTATTCTCCCCGCGAGGACACCAGGGACGTGTCTCCTGGGTGAAAACTGAAGCAGGAGGGGCCCGCCGGTGACCCGTGCTCGTGGTTGGAGACCCGACCGAGCACGGGCCTCATGGTCAAGAAGAAAGGGCATCTCTGGTCTCCGAGCAGCTGTGGGGCTTTTCGGGGCCTTTGAAACGCACCGGGGTCTTGAAGAAAGGGGGCGGGGTGTAGCCCCCCCCCCCCGATCGTCGGACCTCGGGGGTCTCCTGGGAGCCAGAGCCGCACGGAGTCCCTGCCCTGCCTGGCACAGCCTGGCGTGTGACCTTGGACTGGTCCCGTGTCCTCCCTCTGAGCCTCGGTCTTCCCATCTGCAAAGCGAACCTTCTCCACCGCTGCCTTCCTTCATGGGGGTGAGGCTGGAGTCTGAGCTGCTTCGGAAGAGGAAGGGCCAATCGCTGATGAGGGGATAAATACTGTGCTGGTGACGGCGTTTGTCCAAACTCAGAATCCAGATGAACTTCGTCCTTCCTCTGCCCACCGCCCTCCGGGGCTCCCACCTCCAGCGGCCCCCTGTGGCCCTGCCAGACCTCCCCATCCCTTCCCCCCACCTCCCCTCCTCCTTCTCTCGCCCATCGTCCACTCTGCTCCAGCCACATGGGCCTCTGGATGCTCTGCCAACGTGCCAGGCCCAATCCTGCCCCAGGACCTTTGCACAGGTGGTGTGGTACCCTCTGCCCGGAGGTCCTTTCGGCATCTACATGGCTAACACTCTCCTGTCATTCCGGGCCTTTCCTCGAAGATCTCCTTCTCTGAGAGGCACACGAGATCTCCTTCTCTTTAGCACCACGCACAGAGCATAGGTAGCCACACTCACGCTGGTATAAGTGAGAGTCTGGCCACTGGCAACAGCTGAATCTCAAGTGACTCCCTGCTTCGGCACGGCCCGGTTCTCTCGACTTTCTCAGGCCCGTGGGGCGTTCATGTGTAGCCGGGACGTCACCTCCGCCCGTATCCTTTTGCTCAAACAAGCACATGATCGTGGCGACAATAGAAATGTAAACTGGATCCCACTGACGAGTGTACAGAGTGTTCTTTCCTGTCCATGGCCAGGAGCCCAAATTCGGTCCGTCCCAGCCCCCGAGAAAGGCGCCGCTGGGCCTCCGGTCCCACCCTTCCCGCCCACCCCTTGGCACCAGACAACTCCCTTCATCCTGGTGGCTAAACCTGCGGCCGGCCCTAATTGGGAGATCGACACGCCGAGGTGACACACTCATGTCACAGGTGTTTAGTGACCACCTTCTACTCGCCAGGCACTGGGGAGGCGGCAGGGTGCCAAGGGCGGAGAGACAGACAGGAAGTGAGCAAACAGAAGAGGCCCGGGATAACTCCACGCGGCTCTAAGTTCCAGCGAGGCCATTAAACTGGGTGAGGGGACAGAGGGCGGCTCTGGGGGTGACTTTCGACACAGATGCCCGGCGGGGGCCCCTCTGAGGAGGTGTCGTTGGCACTGAGGCCTCAGCAACGGGGAGGAGCTGGCCCCGGGGAGAGCCGGGCAAAGGCGCAGCATGTGCAAAAGCCCTGGGGCAGGAACAAACACAGGATGTTGGAGGGCCCGACACGGTGAGCAAAGGGGAGCGAACAGGGCCACGCGGGCCACGTGGCTGCAGCGACAGGCTCGGGTTTTATTCTCGAGCGCCACGCGGAGGGACAGGCCCCCGGCTCTGCCAGATGGCACAGCACCTCTGGCTACGAGGCCCTGCCGAGGCGTCAGGAACGCGAGACGGGCGGCCGCTTTGGAGGCCGGCGTGGTGCTTGCTCCCGCGGAAAGTTAGACACGGAATCCACGCGACCCAGCAATTCCACGCGTCCGGATGCACCCAATGAGGGGTGCAAGCGGGGCCCCCAAAGGATGCCCGCACCCCCGCGTGCACAGCCGCGAGGTTCCCGGCTGCCCCACGTGGGAACAGAGGGAAGGGTGAACACGGTGCGTCCGGCCACACGCTGGAATGTGACCCAGCCTCAGGGAGGAAGGGCGTCCTCCCACCTGCCACCGTGTGGAGGGACCCGGAGGCCACCGTGTGCAGGGACAGGAGCCAGGCACAGAAGGACACGTCCTGCGTGACCCCACGCACAGGGGTCCCCAGAGGAGTCCCGCCCACAGAGACAGAGAGCGGATGGTGGGAGCCATGGGTGGGGAGTCCGTGCTTTATGGGGACAGGGTCTCAGTCTGGGGAGATGGAAGGTTCTGGAGACGGGTGGTGGGGGTGGACGCAGCACAGCGTGAATGTGCCTGAGGCCGCGGAGCTGTGCGCTTAGAAACGGTTACGCGGGTGAATTTTCTACTCTGTGTCCTTTAACCGCGATAAAACACACACGCGCGAAAACAGCGTGGCTGCCGAGTGGCTTCTGGAACCTTGGGGGCCGGGAGACCGGGCAGGGGGTGCGGGCACTGGCCCAGGGTGGTGGCCCGCGGACGGACACAGGGACGGGACCTGACGAAGTCGGGCCCGCGCCTCTTCAAAAGCCGGCGGGACACGGGGGTGGGGAGCCCGGAGTCCCCGCCCGGGCCCCGCGGCCCTCGCTGGCCTTCTTTTCCGACCTCAGCGGGCTTCCAAACGCAGCTGGCTCGGCCGGGCTGCCACGTCCGCCTCCGACGCCGGCCAGCTAGAGACAAACCCAAAGCCAGGCCCTGGAATTCCGAGCTCCCGGCTGTCACCAGCCATCTTTAAACATTAGCCAGCCGAGGCTCAGCTTTCCCCGTCCTGGAAGGCCGCGCGGCACACGCGACCCTGGCCTTTGTCCCTCCGCCCCGCCGCCCCCTCCCTCCCTCCCAGGCAAGCCCCAGCCATCTTCACCAGCCTAACCCTAACACCTCCTTCTCCGGAACACCCGCCCTTGGCCCCTTGGCCAAGCCCAACCCCGCCCCCCCCCCCCCCCACCACAGGGGTCTATCAATACGTGAAGATCCCAAGTCCTCCCCGCGGCCACCAGGCCCTGCCGAAACTGCCCCCCTGTCCCCTCCCCGCTCTCCCCTCCTCCCTCTCTCCCCCTGGCCCGCTCTGCTCCGGCCACACGTGCCTCCTCACTGTTCCTCCAATGTGCCGGGCCCCGCGATGCCCCGGGACCTTTGCACAAACTGTGCCCTCCGCCTGGACCGCCCTTGCTGTGAATGCCTGCCGGGCCCATCCCCTCACTCCGCTCCTTCGAGTCTCTGTTCAAATGTGGTTTACGTGTCCATGGCCCCTGGCACGGGATCTGGGCTCGATGTTGGGGGGAGTTGGGGAATTCACTTCCGCCCGTCCCTCCCGAGAGGCGGGACGACGGATTCTCACGTGCGTCCGGTTGTGTGACAACCTGCTCCGTGTCCCTGAGCCGCCACCCCACCCCATGCCAGCGTCTGCGCACATCCAGGCACAAAGGGGCACGGCGACTCGTTTATTCAACCCACGCGTTGAGCACCTCCTGGGTACGAGGCCCTGTTCTAGGCTCTGAACAAAACAGACCCGAAGTCCCATCCCTGAGGCTCACGGCCGCAGGTTGCGCCCCAGCCATTGTCAGGAAGGCCAGGGGTCGAGCCTCGGTAGGAGGACTTCAGGCTACGCTAAACTTGAGCTTGGTGCTGGTGGTGTGGCAGGAGGACCGGAACGGAGACCGCCCTGAGCTGCAAGGAACCTCAGCACAAACCCTGGCTCTCCGGGGGGGGGGGGGGGGGGGGGGACCCGGAACACAGGCTGCCCAGCCCAGCAGCGGCGACCCCCGGCCTGCGGTCCGGTCCGGCCCCCGCTGTGTGACCTCAGCGAAAGCGCTTTCCCTCTCTGTGCCTCCACGTCTTGGCACCGAGGCTCTAGCGCGCCTTCTCCAGGCGCCGCCTGGACAAACCCGAGGGAAGAAAAAGCAAGACGCTGGACGTTCAAGGCGCGCACTCGCCGGCCTCTGGGGAACGTCTAGGAAATGAGGCCGAGAAGCAGGGGACCCGAGAGGCGAGAGGGCCCGGCCCGGTGACCTCCTGGATGCCGGCCTCCTCCCTCGCCTTGTGCTTCCTGACCCGCGTGTTCCTAGAGTCTGGACCGCACTTTCCCTCTCCCTCTCCCCTGCCGCCCGGCCGCCTGGGCCCGAGCCAACCCGCCTCGGAGTCACTTTCAAAGAAAAGTTTCTGTTTTCTATCCACCCGGCCCAGCGCCCCCGCCGCCTGGCCCGCTCCGTGGCCTGGCTCCGGCCCGGCCGGGCGCCCGTGGACACCTCGGGCCAGCGGGTCAGGGTGCTGGCCCTCCGCCGCCCCGAGCCCAGGCCTCGGGCCGCACTCGGGGAGCCCGGGAGGCCCCACGGGGGCCCCGGCGTGGCCATTTCGGGGTGTCTGGCCCCAGAGCCCCGCGGGGAGGTCCCCGCCGGCCACGGGGCCCACTCGGAGGCCTGCAGGCCGGGACTAGCCCCGTCCCGGGATGCTTTGGCGGCCAGGCCGCCTTATGACATCATGGCTCTGGCGGCCATTTTCTCCACTCTCCCTCCCCCGGCTTCCAGATGCTTCTGCCGGCCTTGGCGGCCATTTTGTCCGCGCAGGAGGCTGGGGCTGGCACGGGAGCGGAGCGCCGGCCCTCCCTGCCGGGTGGGGGTGGGGGTGGGGGGGGCTCCCCTCGGGCCCCTCGTGGCCTCCGAGGGGTTAAGTGCGCGCCCCACGGGGCGCGGGGGGCAGGCAGGCGGCCCAGCACACGTGGCCGCCCCGCGGCCCTGCTCCCGCTCACGCACCCCACTCCGGGTGGCACCGGGGCCGCGAAAAACAGGTTAAAAATACCCACACGCGCAACCCCCCCCCCCCCACCGGTCCCCTCCAATGTCAAATGTGTCAGCGCCACCCGGGGAGGGGGGCAGCCTTAAAATAACTTGCTGTTTACATTTGGAGCAAATTCTTGGCTCCTCCGGCAGCCAAGCCCGGGCCTCCTCCCGCCTCCCTGGCAGGCCTGCTTCAGCGGCCGCCGAGTGGGGCGGGGAGCTCCGGGGCCACATGCGCGGCCCCGGGAGGGGACGGGCCAGCCCCACTTGTGGCCACACGGTGGACGGGGCCGGGCGGGAGCGCCAGAGAACGCCGGCTGCCAAAAATGGGCGCGGGCCGCGGCCCCTCCCGGCTCCCCCCCTGTTTCTGATGCTTCTTGGGGGGGGGGGGTGGGAGAACTTCCTGGCCAAGGGAGGCGGGCACGAAGGGAGGGCTCCAGAGCGGGGCAGAATCCTGCAGGAGCTGTGCGGCCTCAGGCCAGCCCTGCCCCTCTCTGGGCCTCCAGGGAGTGGGGTCAGGAGGATGGGTCCCATCCCAGCCTTGCTGGGGTGGGTGGGGGGCGGGAAGGAAGGGGGTGACGGAACGTCGCAGCCCCTCTCCCTGGCTCCCCTTCTGCAGAAAGTGGGTGTTGAGGTGCAAACACCTCAGATCTGAGCACTCCCATTTCACAGAAGGAGCAAACTGAGGGCCAGAGGCAGGAAGGGGCTTGGCCCAAGTCTCACGGCTGTTAAGCGCACGGGCGGCTCAGAGCCCAGTTACTCTGGTTCCAGAGCCCCCGCTTTAAACCCACCGCCTTGCGGTGGCCCGGCCAGTTAAGCGCCCACCTCTTGGTTTTTTTTTTTTTTAGCTCAGGTCACGATCTCACGGTCCGTGGGTTCGAGCTCCGCATCGGGCTCTGTGCCGACATCAGAGAGCTCGCTGGGATTGGCTCTCTCTGCCCCTGCCCCGCTTGTGCTCGCTCGCTCGCTCTGTCTCAAAATAAGTTAATTAAAAAAATAAATAAACCCACTGCCTCGACTGCAGGAGGAGGTTGGAAACTCCAGGGCCCCAGCCTGAATTGAAGGGAGGGGTAGTGGGAGACTTTTCTGCTCCCCTGGCCCTCCTGAGGCCTCTCTTCCTGGAGCCTGGCATGCAGTCAGTACTCAATACACGCTCGCACATAGCTGGCGCTCAATAGGTGCTTGCAGACGAGTGATGATCATTCAGCAGGGGCTGGCACACTGTAGGCACAAACGACTGGGATTATCCTCACAGGGCGTGGCATACAAAAGGTGCAAAATACATGCGTGTCAAAGGAGTCTGAGGACTGTCGGGAAAATTGGGGGATAGCCAGAGGAAAAGACCAGGTTGAGGCGGACACAGACTCTGATCAGTGGTGACACAAGGGATTTCCGACAGCAGGCCCGAGGCAGGGTGTGGAATGTCACCCAAATGTTGCCCATCTCGGTCCCCCTGGTCCTTGGAGAAGGTCCCTCACCTGCTCCAGGGCCTGAATATCAGAGGGAGGGACCTGTGGCTGGAGAAGCCCAAGGAAGTAACTGGAATCTGTCCTAGGGGCCCAGGAAGGCTTCCTGGGGGAGGGGATATTGGAGCTGGGGCCTTGATGTATGAGTAGGAGTTTGCCAGGCACCGAAGGGGCTTGTGGGGCGTGAGAACAGTGTATGAAGATAATAAGAATCACAGCTTAATTCCTACTGATCCCAGCAGTGTGCCCATTTCGCAGATCTGGAAACTGAGGTATAGTGAGTGGCTTGGAGCCAGGCCATCTGTTCCGGGGGCACCGGAGCCACACGGTGAGATGCGCCTCCCCCCGGCCTTGCCCCAGATTGGCTGTGACGCCAGGCTAGCCCCTTGTCCTCTCTGGGTCTGTTTCCCCAGCTGCCACGGTGGAATTTGGCCAGGCACCAGGGGGGTGCCATTTTATTGGAACAAAACAGGGCCTGGGAGAGGGCACAGTCAGTTACCTGCCCGGTGGCCCGTCTCAGTGAGTACTGCGGGTTTCCACTTGCACGCCTCCCATGCCGGCGGGCTCTCTCCCTTCTTATGAACCTCCTGCCTCACGACTGCTGACCGCTGAAAAGGGGCCTGCCCCGTGCCAGGTGCTCACTGAACCCGCTCCACTGTTACAGATTGTCACTCCCGTTTCACAGATGAGGAAACTGAGGCGCAGAGCGGGGCAGGTCCTGGCCTGAGCTCCCCTGGCGAGTGTGGAGACAAGAAAGGGGGAAACGCTGCCCCCCTCCCCTGCGTATGCCCAGGCCGGGGGCCGGAGGGACCTATGACCCAGGCGATCGACTCGCACGGCCCCGCTCCGCCTAGGCTGACGATGGTCCCTGAACTGTCACACCTAGGAACAGGCTTGCAGGCTGGCTGCCTCCATTCTTCCCTCTCCGGAACCCATGCGGTGGCCTGGGTCCCTCAACTATCACCCCCTCACTTTCCCACCAGTGTCTGTCGCCCCCCCCCCCCCAGGGCTCCCAGCTCCCCAGGGTAAAGGCCCAGTGGCCTCCAGGGCCCTGCAGGACCTGCCCCCATCCCCGTCCCCTCTCTGCCCTCCCCTCCTCCCTCTCTCCCCTTTGCCCACTCAGCTCCACCCACACGGGCCCCCTCGCCGCTCCTTCAAACCGCCAGGCCCGGTGCTGCCCCAGGACCTTTGCACAGGCTGTTTCTCCCACCTGGAATGCTCTCCTCCCATTTGTTCACCCAGCTGGCAACTCCTCAACCTTCGGGTCCCAGCTGGAACGTCAGGCCCTCCGACAGACCCCGCCGAATAGCCCGCTGTCTCTATCCCTTTGCCCTTATTTTTTCGACAGCCTTCATCACCCACTGCTGTTTCCCACTTGTTCTTTGTCTGTTGCTCCTCCCGACCGGGAACCCCCCCCTCCCCCCCGAGCGCCGTGGTTTCGTCTGTCTCGTGTCCCGGCCGTGTCCCCAGGACCCAGAGCCCATAGTGAGCACTGAATCTATTTACTGACTACACAGGGACTGCGCTGGCTGAGTGCTGAGTGCGGACGTGTTCTGTGCTGCCCCGGACCCCTGGTGGGTCTTCACTCTTGTCTCCCTCGGCGGCCCCACGAGGCAAGCAGACTTTACAGATGGGGAAACTGAGGCTCCGGGAGAGCAGGGAATAAGCAAGCGTCAGAAGCAGAGCAGGCCACGCCAGGCCTCTGGGCCCCCGCGGCTGGCCCACTGCCACTGGGAACAAACAGGGTGTCTGTCAACAACCCCAACAACCGTAATAGTAATGCCGACGGGCCGGCAATGACTAGCACAGCATCACCCCGTCCGTAAGGGTGCCCCCGTGCGGGTTGGCGCGGGGCCCCGGAGGGGAGACTCAGGGGACACCGGCCCCTTTAAGATCTTCCCCCTCCCCAGCTGGGCGCCGGGCCCGGCCTCCCCTTATGTAAGCAGGCCGGCTGCCCTTGCATAACCTGGTTACATAAGGAAGCAGGGAACAGGCTTGTCCATCCGGCAGCAACCTGTCCCGGGCCGTCTGTGGGGCCGGCCTGGGGCACAGGAACGCCGAGGCCACCCAGAGTGGCCGCCAGGTGAAGGCCCGTGCAGGGGCCTCTGGGTCGGCTCTTGTCCGGGGGGGAGGCCGGCAGCATCCTGTGCCCGGAAAAGTGAAAGGCTTCCAGTCTGCGAGTGGATGGGGGTGTTCCCATTACAGTGACGGAGAGACTGAGCCCCAGAGAGGCCGAGGGAGCTGCCTAAAGCTTCACAGCCCCAGGCAGAGGGCGGAGGTGACAGGCCTCTGGTGACAGCTGGGGTCCGGCCTCGGCCAGGGCCCGAACCTCCCAACTCCTCTGTACAATGGGGCTGCAAACGCGACCTTTCTGCACAGGGCCTGGGGTGCAGCTGGCACTCAATACATGCAGCCTTGAACTCAGCACCGGGCCCGCTCTAAAAGGCTTTTAATTCTGCGGACGGGCCTGCCGCTGTGGCCCCGTCCTGCAGTGAAGCCCCAGGCTGGCCCGAGGGAGCGGCCGTGCCGGCCCGCGGGGGAATGTGCGAGCCTCGGGTGCTGTGTGGTGGCCCCACTGTGTGCCAAACCCTGGCCCGGATTCTATTCCGTCTGCCCAGCAGGCCCCAGGGCGGACGCAAGGAGCCCCAGGAACAGGTGGGGAAACTGAGGTGCGGAGAGGAGGGATGTGCCCAAGGTCAAACCCAAGCCCTACCATGCGCCCCCGTCTCCTTCGCCAGGCAGGCCTCCCCAGCCCCAGGCCCTCCGTCTGACTACGTGGGCTTGGGGGTGTCTGGGTGTGGCAGTCCCCCCACAGCCTCCCCACCTCCCCCCACCCCCGGGAGGCTCAGTTCCTTGGGAGGGGTGTGGCTTGGGGGTGGAGGCGGCCCCTCTTCCTTTCTCCTTCCTCTTCTCCCTGGGCACTGGCCCTTTAAGGCAGCAGGCGGCCAGGGCCTGTCCCGGGGTTACCCCAAGGGGCGGGTGTGGTCAGGAACAAGGGGCCCATTCAGCTGCTGCTGCCACCTCCGGGCAGCCCACAGGCTGGCCTGGGTGGGAGGCAGGGAGGAGACTGGCAAAGGCAGGGACTAGGGGTGGGCAGAGTAAGAGACAGGCACTAGGAGAGAGACAGAGAAAGAGAGACAGAGAGCCGACACCTGGCCTCTTGGCTGCACCTCCTCCCTGGTTCTCCTGGATCGGGCGTTTGAGGCTGACCCAACCCCCAGCCAGGAGGCAGCCCCCAAAGGTGCTCCTTGATCCAGCTGAACCTGGTGTCCACTCACTAGCACCCAAATCCTGTAATCCCAAAGGGCGGATCCCGGGACATTCTGGGGAGGTCCCCGACACGCCTCAGATGGCCCCTTCCCAGGGGACCGTGGTGGGCCCTCAGATCTTCCAGACCTGAGTTCGAGTCCTGATGCTAGCTCTTGGCTATGTGACCTCAGGCCAGTGGCTTTAACCTCTCTGGGCCTCAATTTCCCTAACTCCTAAATGCAGTTCGTGACAGTCGCTACCTCGGTGGGGTTAGGATGAAGTGAAATGGGGCGGACAGACCCTCACATCCGCCGGGAGTCTAAGAGCCCCCAGGCCGGCCGCAAGTGCCCCAGACGTGCAACCCTGCCTCCCATCCGACGTCACAGCCTCCAACTACAGCCGCTGCCTTCACCCGAGGCCCTACTAAGCACCCTGCCGGCCGTGGGTAGGAGCGGTCCTGGTGCCCCCCGGCCCGCAACGGCCTCTGGAAACGCATCCAGGGTTCCATGTCCCCGCGACTGACATCGATCTACCGCGGATCAAACGAAGTCCTGATTCTTATTCCCAGGGCTACCTGGTTTCAGGTTCTCACCCCCACGAAACGGGGCCTCCAAGAAGTCAGCCGCTGCCTCAGCCAGTCCGGGGCGGGGAGCCTCAAAGAAACCAAAATCTGCCTCCTGCCCTCCGTAAGCATCGTTTCTGAAACATTCCGTTCCGTCACCTGGTCTCAGGACAGACGTACTCAACTGACCTGAGCTTTCTGCATTTCTGACGAAGAGAATCCTAGAGCCTACCCCTGGGAGTTCTAGGACCCAGCTCAAGAAAACTCCAGAGCCCGTCCTCGGGCATGAAAACACCCCGCGTGAGGAATTCCGGAACCTGCCACCAACGGTCAAGAATGTACGTCAAGGGTTTCTTGGATGTCGATGAAATCGACGCTGGGAGAAGCACTGACAGATTTCACGGGTTTGGAATTCTCATATGCTTGAGAACCCTGGTTGAGATCAGGTGAGATCTGTTCCCAGATGCTTGAAAACATCTCCCCTCGAAGACGCCAGAACCCGCCCCGGGGGTCCTAGAACTCAAGTCGTAGAATTCTGGAGCTTGTCCCTCCGGAAGCAAAAACCCATCGTCAAACATTTGGGATCTTGCTTCCAGATACTCAGAAACCCACCCCTGGATGGTCTGGAATACGCGTGAGGAATTCTAGATCAAGGGATCGGCTTGAGGGTTTCCAGGAAAGTTTCCTGGACTGTTAAATAACAGCCTCGATGAATGTCGGGGGGGGGGTCTGGGTGGCTCAGTCGGTGAAGCATCAGAATCTTGATTTCGGCTCAGGTCACGCTCTCAGGGTGGGGGGTCCAAGCCTCACGTTGGGCTGTAACGCTGACAGCGTGGAGTCTGCCTGGGATTCTCTCTGTCTCTCTGTCCCTCAGTCTCTCCCCGCTCCACAGAAATAAATAAACTTAAAAATATTTAGCCAACTTGGGGCGCACTTGAGATCTGCCTTGAGAGTCTCTAGAATTCAGATGCTCTTAGAGCCGAGTTGCCCGCCTGGTCCACGTGTGGCTCTGAGCGGCTGAAACGTGGCTGGTCAGAATCAGGGTGTGAATTTCAAAGACCGAGAAGATTCAGAGTAACTAAACCATCTCAATACCTTGTCCGTCCTGATTATGTGTCAAAATGACAATATTTTGGTTGTCCCGGGTGAAACAGAATATGTTGTTAAAACCCACGTTCCCTGTACGTTTAGACTTTTACAAGCGGAGACCAGAGAAAAAAGTTACATTATCTACATGGCTCACACCGTATTCTACTGGACGGTGCTGTTCTGAAACCGGCCTCGGAGAACTAGAGAATTGCCCGGGGGCGGGGGGCGCCTGGGTGGCTCAGTCCATCGAGCGTCCGGCTTCTGCTCAGGTCGAGATCTCACGGTTCGTGAGTTCGAGCCCTGCGTCGGGCTCTGTGCTGATGGCTCAGGGCCTGGGGCCTGTTTCGGATTCTGTGTCTCCCTCTCTCTCTGCTCCTCCTCCGCTCATGCTCTGTCTTTCTTTCTCTCTCTCTCAAAAATAAATAAACATTCGAAAAAATTAAAAGACAAACTGCCTACACAGTAAAGACCCCTCTGAAGATTCTAGAACTCAGGCCTGGGGAATTCCTAGAACCCCCCTCGTCCCTGCCTTGACCTGTCTTCCCTTGGAGCACAGGATGGGACAGAACAGACCGGAGGAAGGGCCCCTACTGGCTGGGCAACCATGGGCAGCGTCCCCCCTTTCTCTGGGCCTCAGTTTCCCCATCTGGACAAGACGTGCAGTGTCCCCGTGTGCCCCCTCCCTCATCCTTCACCAGCTCTGGCCATCTGTGACTTCCTGCCCACACCCAGCTGGAGGAAGAGGGGCTGGCCTGGCAGCTGGCTGGCGGGGGGCGGGGGGGGTGGCCAGAGATGTCCCTAGCTGCCCTCAGCCTCCCCTCGGCTCGCTGGGCAGAGGGCCAAGGCGGCAACTGCAGCCGCCATGCTGGGGTGGCCACCACAGGTGCACCGCAATGTCTCCCGCTCCCGCTGACGCCGTGGGGACAGGGCACTCGGTGGGCGGCCCCCCGGGAGCCAGCCTCCTCACCCCTGCCTCGGTGGGGGTGGACTGCTGGGGGGCGGGCAACAGGGGCGCGAAAGGTCCCTCCGCACGGGGAGCGCCTCCCCGCCAACGGGGTCCCCCTCCTGAGCGCCCGCCGCGTGCTACGAGGTTTCTTTGTCACAGATTGGACACTCTCTGAGCTCCCTCCGCGGAAGAAACCCAGGCGCAAAGGTGGGCGCTAACTTGCCCGGCCGTCGGAGGGCAGGGCTGGGGCCAGGACCACAAGCACGGGGATGCTGACAGTCCCTATTTTATGGTACCGTGGTCATTTTTATGAAGCCTTTACCACCAGCTGATGCATACAGGACGCACTTCTGCTTATTATTATTATTATTATTATTATTAACAACAACAGCGAGTCTTTCAATTGGGGTAAAATACACACAACACGAAATTCACCATCTGAACCCTTTCCAAGCACACACAGCTCAGCGGCCTCAGGCACACACATGCGGTCGTGCAGCCGCCCCCGCCATCCGTCTCCAGAACTTTCCATCTCCCCAGACCGAGACTGTCCCCAGGAAGCACGGACTCCCTGCCCCCTGCCCCAGCCCCGGCTCCCACCATCCGCTCTCTGTCTCTGTGGACGGGACTCCTCTGGGGACCCCCTGTGCGTGGGGTCACGCAGGACGTGTCTGTCTGTGTCTGGCTTCTGTCACCGCACACAGTGGCCTCCGGGTCCCTCCACGCGGTGGCAGGTGGGAGGACGTCCTTTTTTTTTTTTTAAGTTTATTTATTTTGGTGGGGGGTGGGGGGGAGAGCGCACAGGCAAGTGGGGAAGGGACCAAGAGACAGAGGGAGAGACAGAGAATCCCCAGCAGGGTCCACACCACCAGCACAGAGCCCGACGAGGGGCTCGAACTCATGAACCACGAGATCATGGCCTCAGCCCAAGGTGGATGCTTAATGGACCGAGCCACCCAGGCGCTCCTGGATGTCCTCACTTTTTCGGGGCGACAGATCATTTTTGGGTGCTTCCCATGGGCCCCGCGTTCCGGCCCTCGGCAGGCGCTCCGTGACGTTGAGCCTACGGGGCCCAGCAAGGTGGGCACCGTTCTTATCACGCCCATTTGAGAGGGACGGAAACCGAGGCCCGCGGCCGTGATGTCAACTTTTCCTGAAGGCCACGACAGGCACGAGCCGTGTGATTTGAACCTGGGTCGTCCGGCTACAGAGTGAGTCCCAACTCTCCCCTTGGGCTCCCGGCCTGCTGTGTGAGCGGAACCCTCACCTGCTGGTATCTCTTTGCTGCTGACCAGGAGCCTGGAGGCCTGCCACAGCTATAAATACGCCGTCAGCTGGCGTCTGGGCCTCCCACCCCTGCGGCCACCTTCCCTGCACAGGCAGACGGCCGGTCCACCTGGCCGCCCAGCCCTGGGGGAATCCGGGCTGCCCGGAGCCCCTCACCCCTGCGCCACCCAGACACCTGGAGGGGGCAACGCCGCCAGCTGCCAGCAGAGAGCCCGTCCTGGCTCGCGGGGCGGGCGGAACGAGGCCCGGGGTCTCAGAGCGGGCCGGGGGTCTCTCCCACTGTCCCCTGGGGCTGGAGAGAGGGTTCAGGAAAGGACTGAGCGATTATCTGGTGCCTCCCGTCTGCTTCCGGGGGATCGCTGACTCTGGTCCCCAAAGCGGCCGACACCATTTTTAGGCGTCCCATTTACAGATGGAAAAACCAAGGCTCGAGAGGAGAATGCACTTCGCGCGGCCTGAAGCAAGCCCGGGCGCCAACTGTGAACGTCACGGCGGACAAATGGGTGCCCTCACGCGCCCTCCTGCCCGCCTTTCGTCTCCCAAGGGCCCCGTGCTGGGCCGAGATTAACGGGGCGGAGGAGGCAGGGGGAGCCTCAGTCATGGCCTGGCCTGCTCCTCTCTGTATCCCACAAGGCCCCACCTTCCTGCCTTCAGTCCCCCACAACCCCCGACCAGAGAGGGCTAGGTCACACAGCACAGCAGGGGCAGGCCCGCGGCTGCCCTGGGCCCCCTTGCTCCAGACCGTCTGAACCCAGGGTGCGCGTTGACCCTGGCCCCCAGGCTTGGTCCCGGTAGGCCCTTCGGTGCGGTTCACTGCTGGTCGTTCATTTATCCACTGTGCATTCAAGCTCCCCCTCTTTCTATCGTCTGCACAACGGGGAGGGTGTGGGTACCACCCGCCAACCTCCGAAGCGCCTTGCGGGCTTTTTTCCTTTAGGGGTTTCAGGCACTCAGGATCCTGTAGGTTCTAACTCGGCTCTGCCTCTTAGGAGCTGTGTGACCTCGGGTGAGTGGCTGACGGTCTCTGGGCCGGCTTCCTCGCCTGAGACCTACCAGAAGGTAACCGCACCCCCCCAGCAGGGCGGTGGCGAGAATCGATCGAGGGAAAACGTGGGATGAGCGGAGACCCAGCCCGCAGCGGGCGCTCCGTATGTGCTCGCACTGCTTTACCTCTGTGGTTATCACGGCTCCCCACTTCCCCCCGGGAGGGGCTGGGGACCCCCTCGATTCTCCTGCCGCTCCCTGGGCCGCCCCGGGGCGCCCCTCCAGCAGCTGCAAAGCTCCCCGAGCCGGCCCCTGCCCACAGCGCCATCCCGGGAGGTTGGCACCACACAAGGCGGGAACGAGGAGCCGGCCCCGCGTCAGCAGATGGGCACCATCTGGGCTGGCCGCTCGGGGCGGGCTGGCAGCTGCCGGAGCGGGCGGGCCTGGCAACCCCTCCCCCGCCCGGCCCTGGCACGGGGCCCGCCCGCGCCTCGGGTTTCTCAGGCCGCCAGAGGGGGCGGGGAGGCCTGGCTGGGCTTCAGGGCTGGGCAGGCGGCTTCCCTCTCTGGGCCTCGGTTCCTCCAGGCTCCCTCCCAAATGCAAGGCAGGTGGAGGAGTGCCGGGCTCCCCCCCCCCCAACTCCTTCCTGGCCTCCCCACCACCCTCCCCACGAAGCCGCCACGCAGCAAGGCCTCGCCTCCGCCTCTGCCTCCGCCAGTCTCCTCCCCTCCCAGGCCTTCCCGCGCTCCGCTCCTCACGCTTCGGGCCACGCTGGCCTCTGGGCCTTTGCACTGGCTGTGCCCCCCGTGCCCGGTGCACTCCCACAAATGCCTCTGTGGCCCCCTTGCTTCCTTCAGGCCTCGATCTCAAAAGCCACCTCTTTGGGGCCGCCCTCCCTCCTCGGCCTGCAGTGCCCCCCTCCCCACCCGTCTCCACACCCTGCCCTGCTTTGTTTTTATTCACTGAACCGTGAATTGCCAGCTTCCGGGTCCCCTGCCCGGTGTACCCATTCAGCGGGCAGCCCCCCGGGTCCTCAGGTGAAGCTCACATCACCCGCTCATCATGGTCCCCCCAGCTGCCCCCAGGGCACACACTGAGTCAGGGCCCCGTGGCCCCAGATGGACACTGGGGCAGCCAGATTTCACCCCAGGAGGTGCCCCAGGCTCTGACCGGCCTGGGAGCCCCAGTGGTGAAAGGGCCTTCTCAGAGCTTACCCCCACCCCTTCGTCCCCCATAATAAAGGTGGGAGCACCCCTGTGAGTCCACCTGACCCCCCAAGAGAGACACGGAAGCTGGGGGGGGGGCTGCGCCTGTCCCAGGATAGGGGGACAGAGTGCCAGGCCTCTGTGCCCGTCTGTCTGTCTGGACCTCCAACTGTCTCTGCGTGTGTCTCTCGGTCTTTCTGTCTGTTCCGAGGTGCCCCATCCCCCCCCCCCGGCATGCACGCTCCCCGCGGGCCCGGTTGAAGGGGCTGCTGTGCTGCGGCCCAGGCCACAACACTTTCCAGCCCTGAGACCCCAAAGTGGAAGGAGGAGGGCGGCCGGCGGCCATCTGCCTCCGCCGTCAGACCGACAACCTGCGGGACCAAGAACAGAGATTTCGCTGGGGTCCGGGAGGAGCACGGGGGGCCTGGAGGTGGGAGCCCAGAACACAGGCCCAGCCCGGGGGTGCCAACACGCCGACCGGATGCCCAAGTTGCGCACTGCAGCTTTCCTCTATCTCCCCCACCACCCAGGGGGAAGGGCCGGGCTGTCTTCAAAGAAGCTGCCTACATCCAAATCCCACCTCTGCCCTTTCTCGACCACGTGACCTTGGGCAGGCAGGTCCCTTTTTGGGGGCCTCTGTTTCCTCATCCTCGACGCGAGAACCACAGTGATCCCTGCCTTGGAGGGCTGCTGAGAGAACGGGAAAGAATCGCTAAGCGCTCAGAAGCAAATGCCCGGCAGAGAGAGAGAGTGGAGTTCGGAGTTGGGGTTTTGAAGCATACGCAGGAGTTTTCCGTACGCGAAAGACCTTCGGGCAGAGGGAGCATCAGGGGCAAAGGGGCAGAGTTGGCCAATCGGAACCGCGATGAGGATAGTGGCGGGGGTCACAGGAGTGGCCGGCGGAGCCCTGGCCCCGGGGGCCTGGCACCTCTTCCCGCCCCGCGGGGGGTCGTCTCTGGGCACTTACCATGCGGGCCCAGGGTTCCTACCGGTCAACTATTTCGGAGCTTCCCATTTTAAAGACGAGGAAAGGGGGATGACGGGAGCCTTGACCTTCCCCAGCCCTCGAGCGAAGAGGCAGACGGGGCTGGCCGGCAAAGGCATGGCCGCCGGACACGAGGGTGTCTGGGGAAGCCTGGAGGCCCGGCCTGCCTGCCTGCCGAGCCGAGCGGGGGAGGGGGCCGGCTGGAGATTGTGCTGACTCCGGCAGAAAACTCGCTTCAAAATTTTATCAGCTCAGCGCGGAGGAGGTGGGGGCAGGGCCAGGCTGCAGGATGGATGTGGGTGGTGTGTGGTGGGAGAGGCCTGGACCCGCGTGGTGATGAGCTCAGCAGCCCCCAAGGCCACCCCTGCCCCTGGCCCCGGGACACACAGGCGCCTCGTCCGCCCCTCTGCCTCCGCGACCCCGAAGGCGGCTTCGCTCCCGGCCTCAGTGGGTTTGCGGCTTGTCCGTGGGGGCGGGGCAGGGGGGCGGAGGGGGTCAAGGTCGGGGAACCCAGGTCGAGACTGGGAGACTGCCCGCCTCTCCCGCCCCCCCCCCCCGGAGACCGCCAGGGGTCGGCGTGGTTGTCCCCCCACCCCCCCCCCCCCCCGACGCGTGCAGAGGAAACACACAGAACGGCGATGTGTGCAAGGTCACGGCCTGAAAAGGGCAGGGCTCTGCGTGGAACCTGGGTGGCCGGGCGCCCGGTCTGCCCCCACCAGACCCCCACGCCGGGCCGCCCCCCGGCCTTCCTTCTGTTTCTGGTCGTGCCACGGAGCGTGCTCCCGGGGGGGGGGGGGGGGTCTGCCGTGGCTGGGCGTGCAACCTGAGCGTACCCACCGGACCCACTCAGGCGGCCCCCAGGTGCGTGCCCACGTGAGCACCAGGCTCAGCCCCGGGGGGGGGGGCGCGGGGGGGCGAGGCATGGGGGGGGGCATGTGACATGCGACCGCTGGGTCCTACGGGCACGCTGGACTCCATCCACATGAACACATGCCCAGCTGACACCTGCCACGTGGCAGGCCAGTGTTCACAAGCTACATGCGTGACCTGGAGAGTCCCCCGTGGCCTAACCGAGCTAAGGACTCATAACCTCCATGTGACAGACAGGGGAAACTGAGGCCCAGGTTGGACCCACAGCCAGGAAGCAGCAGGGCGACAGAGCCCACGGCCCTGCCAGCCAGGCCCTGCCCTTGGCCACCAGCCCTGCCGGCATCCAGAGGCCGGCCCGCACATCTGGCCTCCGCATCTCTGCCCAGGCCGCTGACCCTCCGGGACGCCCCCACACTCGGCTCTGTCCAGCCATCCCTCAGAGCTCAGCTCAGCCACGCCACTTTGTCCAGGAAGCTGCCGTGGGTCTCCTCGCTCTCACAAACCCTGCTGTCTCCAGGAGGGGCATCCGGCCCCAGAGCCAGCAGACGCCCGGCTAGAAGGGCCGGAGCTGGGGACACAGGGGACCAGCGGACCAGAGACGGTGGCCACCCAGCCCAAGTCTCCCACGCGGCACAGAGGCGGGACCTGTCAGGCCTCTGCGGAAGGCCCGAGGGTGGACCAACCAGGATCCACAGCGGGCGACCAGAGCCCTGTCTCCGCTTTCCCCAGAGGGATAAGGTGGTTTCTCTGCCACCGGTCACTCTCCGGTCCTCACCCCTGTTCCCAGCAAGGCCTTCTGCTGCCCCTCGGGCCTTCCGGGACAGGATCTCGTCTCCCGCCATCTCAAGAGCTCGCCTCTCACCTCTAAACCCCCCAGGACACACTGCCTCCTCCCTCAGACCGTCCTTGAACCCTACCTTGTCCCTTCACACCTGCACCTGCCCGCTGCCCTAGCGCGGGCCCACCTACCCCCTGGGACCCTCCCGTTGCCTCTGCCTCCCGTCTGGGGGGCGCACCTGAGCCGCCTCCCCGCTTCGGCCGCGCGCGCGCGCGCGCACGCACACCGCCCCCTGGAGACCCCGGGCGCGCACGCACGCACGCAGCTCGCGCCCGCCCGCCTCACCTCGCTCGCGCACGAAGTAGGCCAGGTAGAGGTCGAGCTCCTTGACCGCCACGCCGATGTGATGCGGCTGCACGCAGAGCACCGGGTGGCCGCACTGCGCCGCCTTGACCAGGCGCTCGCCGTCGGTGCTCTCCAGCGGGATGCCCTTGAAGAGGATGACCATGACCAGGTCCAGCCGCCACACCTTGTCGGCCTGGCGCAGGCAGTCGATGCGGCGCATCTTGCCCTTCTGGTCGGGGTTGGAGAGCACGCAGCCCGGCGCCTTCTTGCCGGTGATGGCCAGCACGAAGTCCTCGCGGCACTCGGGCCGGATGTCTTTGCGCAGCTTGGCCAGCAGCCGGGACGCCCACTTCTGCTTCACCTCGGCCTTCTCGCCCAGCAGCTCGTCCTTCACCGCGCGCTCCTCGTCCTTCGACATTCGCTTCTCGTGTTTCTTGAAGTACTTGCGCTTCCGCGCCTGCAGGTTGAACCAGGTGTAGGCGAAGGCGCGGACGTGAGGCAGCAGCGCCTCGATGAACGGGTGGAACTCATCCTGCAGGCACGAAGAGGCCAGAGGTCAGGAGGCGCCGGGGACCGGGGGCCCACCGCCCAGCCCAGGGGACTGAGGTCTAGGGGCCCCAGGAAGACCCAGGCGCGTGTGGGCAGGGACCTGGTAACCTCCTGGGGGAAAGTGAAGGCTGGGGGTGGGGGGCGGGGAGGGGGAGAGAGGACCCGGCGGAAGTGCACGGGGGACTGGCCTGAACCGGCCCCATTGCCCGAATGGGGAAACTGAGGCTTGGACTATGTGGGAGGCGCAGGGCAAGGCAGGAGTTCATGGAGGGCTGTCTTGAGCCCTGGAGGGCCCCCAGAGGCGGATGGGGGCGAACCCATTGTACAGATGGGGAACACTGAGGTCAGGAGAATAAGGATGTTACGGAGCTCTTCTCTGTCCACCGGAAAGGGGGTCGGCACACCCCAGTCTGGAAGCGCTTTAAAGGACAAGGTGGCGAGCGTTCCGTTCTGTTGCACCTGCTCGACTCTGCACCTAGTGCCAGATCAGCCGTAGATGCGACACGTAAATGACCGGGCGTGACCACGTTCTGATGACAATGTATTCGGGAAGAGAGGTGGCGGGCATTGGGCCCCGGGACCTGTGGTTTGCAGACCCCGGAACCAGAGCGTGCGCTCCCGGGTCCAGCCCGGGGCCAAGCATACGCCAGGCATACAGTGAGCGCTCAATGATTGCAGGAGAGGCCAGGCTCTGAGAATGTCATTTGGCGCTGGTTTCTCAGATCTACCATCAGCCAAGAAGGCTGACACCGGGGCGGGCAGGTCTGAGGGCAGCCTCCACTGGCCCCCGGTGCAGATTTAAGAAATGAGGGCTAGGGGTCGTTCCCATAGGCCAGCGGTACTGACAAGGCCGGCCGAGGTCTACGGGCCACGACTAGGGCCACCTCCACGTCAGGGGCCCAGGGAAGGGGGAGGGGCTCCTGTATAGACCCCCCTGGAGGGGCAGGGAAAGCGGAGGCCCCAGAAGGCATGAGATCAGAACACAAGAGAGAAGGGGAGCCCGTCCAAGGAGGTCCAGAGCTGGAGAGAGGAGCCCCTGGAGGCCGGTAAGACCCATTCCACAGACAGAAAAGCCGAGGCCTGGGGAGGCTCTAAGTCCTGGCCAGACCTGTGATTTCAGCACCCAACCCCCCCCACCCCAAGTCATGCCTAACTGGTGTTGCCGGGAGGCCCCGACACCCACTTTACAGACGAGAAGACTGAGGCCCTAAGAGGGGACCTAGTCACCAGGGGCGTGGAACCTACACCCATCTGACTTCCCCATGACAACAGCAGCGGCCCTCGCTGGGTCCCCCGGAGCGCAACCGGGGGCCGTGGGAGGCCCAGTCCCCTCCCCTGGGGGTAGGGGTGCTGCCTCTCTCCGTGTTTCATCAAGGGAAACTGAGTCTGCAGAACCTCCCAGACCTGGTTTCTCAGCCTCCAGGAGAAAGGAAGACAAAGGGAAGAGAACCTTGGGCCGTGTGTCTCCGCTCTCGCCTGGGCCCGCCAGGCTCCCAGAGGGGGAGCGAGACGTCTTCCTGGCCTGTGAGTCCCATTATCTGCCCAGCTCCCGAGGCCACGCTATTCTATTCTTATTACTGACATTGTTACAAGTCTTCTGGTGGCTTACAGTCTTCCAGGGCTCAGGGAAAGGCCCAAGGACCCCACAGTAACCCCCACCCGGTGCACCCTCCCTGCTCTGGGCACCTCTGGCCGTGGGGTGCCGGCGGGGGGGGGGTGGGGAAGGGAAACGACCTCAGATTTCACCTATTACCCAGGCTCTGAAAATAGCCTCCCGCCCTCGCCAGGGTGGGGCGGGCCGGGGCTCGGCTTGTGCCAACCCCAGCTCCCCACTCCGATGTCCCCCAAAGCGTGAGTCACCGTGACAGCTGTGGCGGGGACTGGACCTCAGGGCTCTCTTCCACTGCCCACACCCCCACCCCTGCCCCCACCCCGGCTGACCTGCTGAGGCAGAGGGAGAATGGAGGGGGGCCCATCCTAGGCCGGAGTCTGTCCAACCTCAGCCTGGCTTTTCTGTGCCTGAATGCCACCTGACACGCCGGCCCCAGAGACGGGGAGTGACTCACCCAGGGTCACACAGCCGGTCAGCAGAGCTGGGACCAGAGCCCAGGCTGCCTGGCCAGAGAAGCCAGGGGTTGGGGGGGGGGTGGGGATCGGTAGAGGCATAGGTCGCTGCCCCCAGTGGAGGGGACGCCAGGGTGGCAGGAGGCCAAGGCAGTGGTGTTGACCTTGGGCCATGGCCGCCACCCAAATTCTCGCGCTTACTGGGGCAGTGATAAGAGGTAGCTGGGAAGGGGCAGCCGGACTGTCAGCCAGCAGGGACAGACAGACAGGTCGCCAGAACCCTTTTCTCTCTGAACCCCTCCCCTTTCTCTGAGTCCGGCCCTTTCTCTGGGCTCCGCCCCTTCTCGGAGCCCCACCCCCCCCCCTCTGGGTCCACTCTCAGGAGAGGTGCCAGGGAGGTGGGCAGGGGTGGGAGCCCACGTCACCAGTGACCCCAGCTGGGCCCGGAGGAAGGAAGGCAAACAGTCTGTAACTGGGTCATGGACCTGCTGCCCCAGCGTCCCTTGTCCTCCCTGGGAGGTCAGGCCAGGTGAGAGGCAGGCCCGTCACTGTCTCTGTCCCACAAGACCTGCCACAACCAACGCATCTTTCCCAGGCACCTCCCGATGCCCTCGCCGGCTGACCAGGCCAAGGACACGGTCAAGGCAAGCTAGAGGCCAAGAGTCCTCCAGAACTCCTACACATCCCTCAAAGCCTTGTCTCCAGTGCCCCTTCTCCTTCAGGCAGCCTGTCCTGCTCTCCTCGGAGTTTCCCCCAGACCTAGCCTGGCAGCCACACAAGCTGGGGTCCTCCAAGTCCAGTTCTATTGCCTTCCCTTCCTCCCCCCTCCCCCAAACCTGGGTCCCAGGACCACCCAGCGGACTGTCTGTAAGGGAATGAGGTCGGGTTACAGCGGCCACCTTCCGCGTGACCCAGGAACAAATCACGGCTCCGCTCCGGGCCTCGGTTTCTCGTTCTGTACCATGGGCAGAATGAAGTGCTGCAGCTGTTGGGGTTTGGGACTCCTGGTAACCAGAGAGGCAAGGCTGGGGGGGGGGTGGGGGGGAAGGGAGCGAGGCCAGGACTTTCCCAGAAACTCCACTTGGCCCACTGGGATTTCCTGGCCAAAAAGGGGAACAGCATCTGGGAGCTGGACACCCGGGTCCCAGCCCTTGCCGGATGGGTTAGACCATGAAGGCTTCTCTCTCCCTCATCTACTCGGTGACTCACGAAACGTTACGGCGAATCAGTCTTGCCAGCTCCTGAATGCTTATCCCAAACTCTTACGCATCCTTCAAAGCCCCGGGTCCAGTGTCTTTCCCTCCGGGTTAAACCCAGGTTAAGTGGCAAACAGCAGAGCTCGCATTCAAACCCAGGCCCATTTGGCACCAGATGAGTGCTCCTGACCTCAGGTCCTTCCTCCCCTCAAGCCCAGAGCGTCACAGCTTAGGCACAACGCTCATATAACGAGGGAGAGATCCATTTGGTTGTTCCACAAACATTTATTGAGGGCCTACTGTGTGCCAGCTCCGTGCACGGTGCTGTGGACCCAGCAGTGACCTGGGCTCTGTCCTCACCTGGATCCTGATCTGGGGTAGGGATGGATGTTAAAACAAGCCGACAAATGTGTAATAAAATGTCAGTTTGAACAGAGTGGCCTGAAAAAATTTCAAGGAGTTTGAGGAGGGCCAGGGGATCCCTTGGGTTGCGGGTTTTTTTGTTTGTTTGTTTGTTTTGCTGACGGTGGTCAGGGAGGGTCTTTCAGAGGAGAGGACACTTGAACAAAGACCTAAAAAAATGACAATCCAGGGTAGGAGCTCTCCACATAGTGAAAACAGCATGTGCAAAGGCCCTGAGGCAGCCCCGTGCCTAATGTTTTGCAAGAACGGCGAAGAGGTGGGTGTCACTGAAACAGAGTGAACAGGAAGAATGGGAGGGACGAGAGCAGGGAGGCGACGGGGGCCGGGTGTGCAGGGTCTAGTGGGCCCCTGGGAAGAATTTGGGTATGTATCCTGAGGAGTGGGAATGGAAACTTCCTGCCAAAGTGACCAGGGAGTCTGAACCCTGGATCTCCCGATTTCCCTCTCTGTGCCTTCATGTTCCAGCAGGATGGCCGGGGTGCGGGAGAGACAGATAGGGAGTCATGTCAGGGGCCGATCACTTCCTGAGCTACCGACAGGGACGATCCTTGCACCCATTTTCCGGATGGAGAGACTGAGGCGCTGAGCACCGAGGCCACCCGCCCACAGCCACGCAGCCGGGGAGGCGCCAAGCTGGGACTCGGACCCGCGTCCCTGTGGCTGGGGACCTCCTGACCCCCTCGGCCTCGCTTGCTGGGCCCTTCAAGCACGTGGTCTGGCCCCATGGCTGGGACTCCCCGGAGCACCCTGCGTGCCCGCTCTGAATCCCGTGTGACTCCCTTCCCCTGCTCTGTCCCAAGTCACACGCCACCTCGTCCTCGGCCAGAGCGGCAGGCCCTCCAGGACACAGATTTGGTCCCTGTCGCTCACCGCTGTGCCCCCAGCGCCCAGATCCCCGTGGGAGCAACCTCACCCTTAATTACCGCCCCCGTTCACACACCCCAGGCGCGGAAGGATGCTGCTACCCCGCTGGGTTTGGCCAGACTCGGGACGACCCTGGACAAGGCCCGGCGGGGAGGAAAGACCACGAGAAAAACCCTCGGGGGTCACCGCTGTCCCCATCACCCAGCCCCGGGCCTGGCTCCCTGCCCAGCAAGCAGTGACACAACGAGGGGAGGGTATGCTGGAAAGGCCTCCCAGGTGTTTGATCCAATTACTAGTCTAGCGACCGCCATGATCACAGCCACATTTATTTGGCACCCACTGTATACCAGGCGCTGTGCTAAGGGTGAGGCATCCGAGGAAGGCAGGCCTGCGCACCTTGTCTCAGCTGGTGGACCCGTGCGGCCGTTCGTTTATGCAGCAAACGTAAGCACCTACTGTGCGCCGGGCACCTCAGAGGGGACGCGCCTCCCTGAATCCTCAGGCCGCAAGCGGAGCTGAAGCTCGCCCTGAACTTCCCCGTGAGGACGGGGCACGAAGAGTGAGGTCCCCTGCCCAGAGGCACCCAGCCGGAAGGCCCAGGGCTCAGTGCTGAGCCTCCTGAGCGAGCTGTGGAGGCGGATCCCAGGGGCCCTAGGTGTCCCGCTCGGGGAACCCCGTGAGGGCACGTCCGCGGCGAGGCGGGGCCGTGTCTCCGTCGGTGCGGTGTCAGCCCGCGCGTCTGTGCGTCTGTGCGCGTGGCTGCGTGTGGTTCAGTCCCGCGGGGGCCCCTGCACCGTGCACCAAGGGGACGCACCTAGGCGAGGCGGCACACGCGTGTATGGGTCGGTGTGAACGCGTGCATTCGTGTGATGGGGGGCGGGAGGACCCAGGACCTGGTGAGTGTTTTGTGTGCATTTGGTGTGAGACAGGTCAGACGGTTCAGGCTGAGAGAGACAGACGGACAGAGACAGAGAGCCGGAGGGAGAGAGAGACAGAGGGAAAGAGAAACAGACCGAGGGAGAGAGAGAAGGAGGGAGGGAGGAGAGAGAGAGAGAGAGGGAGAGAGGGAGAGAACGCTGACTCGGCCAGAATCCGGGCTTCGTGATTTACAAGGCGCCTGGCCCTGACGCGCTGAGGCACCTCACCGCCGCAGAGACGGGAGGGAGGGACGCAGGCACGGAGATAGACAGCAGCCTGGAGCGAGGCTGTGCTTTCTGCAGGAGCGAAGCAGGGGCCATCAGACCACGGGGCGGCGGGGGGGGCACACCCACAGGGAGCGTCCACCTGCCCAGGCCCGGCTCAGCACCCAGGCAGGAAGCGGCCCCAGGCCCAGCCTTGCCAGCCGTGCTGTGCTGTGCCACCCCGGGCAGGCCCTGGCCCTCTCTGGTCTGGGCTCCTCTCCCAGCCCTGAGGTGCTGGGGGACCCCGCCCCCCCCAGAGCCCCCACCAGGCCTAGACGTCACTGATTCCCCATCCCCACCCCGCCCCTAGGAGGCACTTCACATATCTAGTACACAGATCACAAGTCCCGGCCACCCTCCCAGCCTCAGTCTCCCCGCTGGAGAAACGGCTGTAAGGGGCTGAGAGGGACGGAGAGGCAGAAATGAAGGGACGAATGAATGAATGAGGGAGGGGCCCTGGCGGCCGGCTTGGCCGTGGCCGTGGCCGTGGCCTGGGCCCAGCCCCGCGGCCCCGGGGAATCCTGGGCCCTGCAGCCAAGAGGGATTTGGCCCCAAACCCGGAATAACTAACGTGGCGCGCTTGGGGTGGAGGGAGGCAGGGAGGGAGGCCCAGAGCGGGGCGAGCGGGAGGCCGGCCTTCCCGCCGGCAGGATTTATGGAAGTAACCGCTGCTCCACAGTTACTCTCGAGAGTAAAAGTGCAAAAGCGCTTGAGTCACCATTGAAACAGGGACGGGGCTCCCAGAATCCTCCAGGGCCGCCGTGGCCACCCCCCCCCCCCGGTGGGCAGGGCCGGGGGCGCAGGGGCGCTGGCACCGGGCGGCCGCCTCCCCCCCCCCGGCCCCCCCCCACCGCTCCGGCTCCGACAAGGATCCGGGTCGAATCAGCTAAAAGGGAGCTATTTTCGGATGGGCTCAGGTTGTAAAATTAGTCGGGAAAAGGGGGGACATGGAGGCCCAGAGACGGGGAGACACGGGGAGAGACACACAGAGACAGAGAGGGGAAGAGAGATGTAAGACGTGGGGAAGGACACATGGGGGGACAGAGAGAGAGAGACACAGGCTCGGAGGCAGAGACAGGGAGAGACACAGAGACACAGGCGGGGGGACAGAGAGCCGGGTGGAGGGAAATGATGGTCAGACAGAAACGGGGTGCTGGCGAGGGGCGCAGGCTGAGTGGGGCGGCCAGGAGTGGGGGTCCTGTGGGGGCGGCCAGGGTCCTTCCGGGAGCCCCCAGACCAGGCTGGGTCTGCAGGGACCCCTGAGGATCACACCTGGCTGCGGGGCACCCCTCCTCGGTGGGGGGGGGAACGCAGGAGAGCAGCAGGGGAGGGGTGCCCCCTGCATTTGGGCCCCTCCCCCTCCCTCCACGGTGGGGGGGCTCTCTCTGTGTCCCCCCCCCCCCATCGCTTGCACGGGGCAGCCTCAGATATCCCTCACTGTTGTCTCCACCACCCGGGAACAGCCACCAAGCCAGGCCCCTGAGCACACATGTTCCCGCTCGGGTTCCCACCGCAGCAGCGTGGACGGAGGCCTGTCTCCCGAGGAGTCCTGATGGGGCAGTTCCAGGGCTCGGTGACAAAAGGCGGCCTTCCAACCTCCTCCCCTGGAGTAGCCTCCCTGGCTCGGCCCCCCCTCTGTGTGGCTCCCGGGAGCTGGGGGAGCGTGAGAAGGGCAGAGGGGGCGGGGGCACCCGCAGCCACCCAGGCCACCCCACCAGCCCAGAGACGGGGAGGCCCAAGGTCACAAGCAACCCTGACTGCAACCTTAGTTGTTCCCGGGGGGGCGGGGGGGGCGGTGGTGCAGAGCCTCAGGACAGCGGGGAGGCAGAGGTGGGGCAGCAGGGGCAGCTTCCGGGGACCCCCCTCCCGAAGTTGTTCGGAAAGGGAAACTGAGGCCCGGATAGGGGCAGGGACTTGCCCAAGGTCACTCAGGGGATCACGGGTAGGACCCTCTCGGCACCCGCCCTCCCGCTGGCTGACAGGAGCCAGGAACTTCCCAGCGGGGCAAGAAAGATCCTACCACGAATGAGGGAGACCCCAGGATCCTGAATAGGGCCCCCTCCCCAGACACTGGCGGTCCCTGCGGCCCAAGCTAGGCATCCACGTGCTCCCCATAAGGTGCTCCTCAGGGCACCCAGGCTCCCGGTGGACTCCCGCCCCCTGACTTCTGCACTTCACAGTCTGCCCCTGTCTCCAGAACCTGTCTTAGTCCTCCGGAGAAACTGAGGCCGGAACCCCACTGGCCTGAAGACACATAAGGACACGGGGAGAGCTCGAACGAAGGCAGACCTCGGAGGCCGTCCCACAGGGAGCCGGAGGAGGAAGGGAGTCCCCCGGGGTGCGGCCCGGGACAGGGGCAGCCGCCCCCTCCCCACGCACCCCCTTGCCGGTCGCACAAGGGCTCAGCCCGGGGCAGTCTGGGAGCGGGGCCAGGGGTGAGAGGCTACGGGAGGGGGCAGGGGCAGGGGCAGGTGCCGGGCTGGCGAGGGCGTCCGCAGCGCCGCAGTGCCCCGGCCAGACCCCGGAACGCCCGGCCTCCCGGCTCCTCCCGGCGGCGGCGGCTCAACAATCCAGAATCGATGCGGCGAAAATATCAGATCGGTGTCGGGGGGCGGGGGGGGGGGGACGCGGAAGACCAAGCCGGGACGTCGGCGCGCCCCCTCCCCCAGCTGCTGGCGCCTCCAACTCAGCGCGCCCCCTCCCCCTCCACGCACACGTGGGCCAATAATGGGGGGAAAGGCGTCCCGGGGCTGGGGTGGCGGGGCACAACCTTGGTGGGGGGGGCGGGGGGTTGTCTGGGGAGCACATCCGAGGGCTCCTCTCCTCGAGAGAGTGCCGAGTGGGGGGTCCAGCCAGGACCCCTCGATGCCACCTGGAGGCAGGCCGGGTCCGGGGAGGAGGGGTGGGGGGGGTGGGGGTCACGCAGAGCCCGCCTTCGGCTCTCGGGGCGAGGGGCGCCCCCAGACCTTCCCGGGTGGAATGGGGGCGCGCGTCCGGCGAGCCTGCTCCCCGAGCCCCGCGTCCGCGTGGGGTGGGGGGGGTGGGGGAGAGGCCTGGGCGCCGGGGGGCGGGGCGGGAGTCCCGGGGGAGGGTCGGGGCGGGGGCGGGGGTCCCCGACCCAGCCCATCCCCCACCGGCCCCCGGCCCCCGGCCCCGCGGCGGGGGCGCCCCGGCGGGGCGGCGGGAGGGACGCGCGCCTTTCGCGTCCCGCCTCCTCGGGCTTCCCGAGTCCGGGGCCAGGCGGCGGGGGGCGCGGGGGGCGCGGGGCGTACCTGGGTCAGGCAGAGCGGGGACGAATACATCCCGGGCGCGGCGGGAGGCGCAGGGCCGGCCGGAGCGGGCGCGCTGAACTTACTGAGTCATTTTTCCAAACCCCCCCCCCGCGGCCGCGGCCGGCGCGCTCCTCGCCGCCTCCTCCCTCGGTCTCCCTCCTCCCTCCCTCCCGCGCTCGCTCGCTCTCCCTCTCTCTTCCTTTCCTGTCCCCCCTCCCTCTCTCCTCCTCCGTCTCTGTCTCTCCGTGTCTCTGTCTCTCCTCCCTCTGGCAACCTCCCCCTCCCTCCCCCCAATTTTCCTCCCCTCCCACCCGAACCTCCCACTTCTCAACATCCAACTTTCAAAGAAACGAGGGAAAAAAAGAGCGCGAGCGGGGAAGGAAAGCCGCTCCCCCCCGCATCCCCCCCCCCGTGCCCCATGAACCCCCATCATTGCTATTATTACGAATTACGAGCCGTCCTGGTCCCCGGCACCGGACCAGGGACCCACCGGCCGCCACGGGTCCCCCAGGACCGCCCACCCGAGCCAAGTGGGGAGGGGGCGCTGGGCTGTTGCTGGACACTTTGGGGCCGGAGGTGGATTTTTAAGACCCCCCCCCAACCCTCCCCGCGCTGGCCGGGAAGTTGGAGAAAAGAGCCAAGTTGGGGGGGGGGGGGAGGGAAAGAATGAAGAAGTGACGTGTGCAGAGGCCCAGCGCCAGCGCGCGTCTTTCCCCTTAAAGATGTACGACCCGGGGTGCATGGCAGGAGAGGGGGTCCCTCGGCACCTCTGCCCCTGCTCCCCTGAGAGCCAGACATGGGCTGCAGTTGCCCGGGCACAGGGGCTTCGCTCCAAGTGACCTCCCTGCACCCACCAGCCCGAGAAAGTTCCCAGCTAACCCAGAGCCTCCAGGAATCTGCTCTCACCTTTCCAGTTAGCACCAAAGGGGAACTGTGGGGGGGGGGGGCGGAGGGGGGGGAGGGGTTGGCATCGCCCATTAGTCTCCTCAACATCCCAGAAGGATGTGTCCAGAACGTAAGGCTGGCCAGACGGACCCTTGCAGCCTCTTCTCTGGGTGCCCAGCAATTTCTCCTGGCACTCCAGCCGTGTGCCCATTTCACGGATCTGGAAACTGAGGCACAGTGAGTGGCTTGGAGCCAGACCACCTGGCCTCAGCCCCTACATCCCTAAAGCTCCCTTGTTCTCCTTCTGGAGTAGCTGGACACAGACCTGCCCTCCTCCAGTGTCAGCCCCTAGGGCACCTGATGACCATGACCTCAACCCTTCTCCATTCACCCCCTGAATCCTCCCAGCCTCCACGGCTGAAACTCCTATTCCCACTCCACAGACTAGGGCGAGGTGTCGCTCTGCCCCTTGGCGTTGTCCCCTGTAAACTGCACTAACACCGCCCCTCCCCCATGGGGTCCATGGGCATAAGCATATCGACACTTAGCCTGAACCTCTCTCTACCCAATGTGCACTGAAACATTCTTAGAAAGCCTGGTGCTTTTGACTTGTCTCTCCCAGTGTCCTGACTCCAAATGCTACCCTCCAGCCAACTTGGGGCAGCTGTCCTGTGCCCAGGGACATGGAAGGTACCAGGAACCCTATTATCGTCCCGTGTTACAGGGGAGGAAACTGAGGCCCAGAGGAAGGAAGCCACTCGCCCAGGGTCCCGGCGCTGGACTAGGAGGGAGGAGGGTTCCTACAGAACGCCTGTTCCCGGGGCCACCGCTGCAGGCGGGCGTCTGTCATGCAAACAAACAGTGCTTAGCACATCATGAGCACTTCGCAAATATTTTATTTAAAAACGCCTTGTGCGGCTGGGGGGGGGCGGTGTTAAAACCCCAGGATGAAGGGGGAGGGAGGGCAGGCGTCTAGGAATCCGAATGCCAACCTAACATAAAGCAATATTTTATTATTTTAAAGTGGCTAGGAACGCATAGAGCCCAGAATCCCCAAGTCACAGACGTTTAAAAGTTACACTTGACTTCAGAGAGTCCTCCCAGCTGGCTCCCCTCCTCCCAGCCCTGCCAGCAACCTGAGCTCCTTTCCAAGGTGAACTCTGGAGAGCACAAGACTACCCCTCTGGGAACCTCAGTTTCCACATCTGTACAATGGCAGCAGTACAGGACGCATGGAGGACGGCTGGCGAGATAGGGGTCCTGGGGTTACCTGTGTGACCACCGTTGACGCCATTAGTGGCGGAAGACGGTAGAACCTTCTGCCAGTTCACAGACACCAGCGAACTGTTACATGTCTCTATATTCTGGTTCGGGTCGGAGGGGTCCTGCAGTGCTCCCAGTAGGTCCACAGCAGGCCAGCTACCGTGCAGGGTCGCGGCCAGGTCTGCGTCTCCTGGGGCAGCAGCTAAACTCCCATGTGTCCCTCCGCTTTGCCCTCAGTGAAAAAGGGCGAAGGGTAGGAACTACCCTGGTGAGCCAGCAAGTGCTCGCCCTGAGTTTCTTTCCAAAGCAGTCGGTGCATTTGGACCTGTCTGTTCCAAGGCCCAGAAGGGGAGGGGGGCAGGTCTAGCTCCTGGCCCTCTGGAGCACAATTTAGCTCGGTGGCTAAAAAATGAAATGACGCGCCCTCCTTATAATCCATCTATAGTCTTCTGTCCCTGACACGGATGCCCAAGTCTGTGGACCGCCGCTCTGTGCCAGTCTCTAACACTAACGCCAACAATTCGGGCCAGCTCCGGACTGAGCGTGCTCCCCCAGTCCCGACGACCCCGGATGTCCCCAGACATTGTCCAGCGTCTCCTGGGGCACAGCAGTCCCGGGTCAGACCTCCCCCCACCCCCCACCCCGGCTGTAAATGCCGCCAGGTAGACTCAACACCCCATTTGGGATTGTTTTTTAAAAATAGGTCAGCATCCGTTTATGAGACTATGTGTTTGTTCACCTGTGCAACGGGTCAGGCGGGGCTGAACGCAAATCTAGCTTCTTCCCCGGAGTGGGGTCCCGCACAGGGAGGGATGGTGAGGAAGGCTGGTTTATTACTTGGGACACTTGTGTATCCTCTTGAGATGCCCAGCGATGGTTTGTGGAACTAAAAGCAAACTTTTTAAAGAGGGAGTGGAATTCACAGAGCAGCTCAGGCAGGGACCATCGGGGTCCACGAGGTAACTCCACGGCTACCACACCCAGAGAACAGAGGGCCCAGCACCGCGCCAGGCCTTGGCCACGCACACCTACGACAGGGTCACCCTCCTCGGCCCGTGTGTGTCCCCCTTTTCGGAGAAGAAACTGAGGTCCTAGGAGGGATGTTAAGGTCTTTGGGCTCACGTGAAGGTAGGCTAGGACACAGACACAGAACGCCGTGCCACACAGGTTCTCACGTATCACACACACACACACACACACACACACACGTGTGCAGTGGCCCGAGGCACACCAACACCTGAGCTCCTCCCCCATGGTTGCCCCATCAACCCCTCCCCAGGGCCAGCCCGGTGCTCCGCCTGGAGGTGGGGGGAGGCGGGGCGGTTTGTCCCTCGACCCTCCCAAGCACAGGTGCCTGTGCCCGCGAGGGTCAGTGTGGGTCTGCGCGTGCTTTTCTGGGTGCCTGGGGGTCATGTACACCCGCGGCCGCCAACTGTGTACCGTGACAGGCTGTGGGGGGCGTGGGCGTGCGAATGGTCCTGCACAGATGTGTCCCACTGCACCAGGCGACCCGTGGGACAGGCTGGTGTCGGGCAGGGCAGACCAGGTGTCCCCGGGAGTGTCGTGTCTGGGGGCCGGCAGCGAGAGCGCAGGGGAGGGGGAGGACCCGGCTTGACTGGCAGCGGGTGGGAAGGTGACCAGACTATGTGACCCTGATGGGGGAGCCCTTTCACCCCTTCCCAAACAGCCCCGCCCCCCCCAAATGGGATGCAGGTTCAAAGAAACAAGGCAGAGACTCCGGTCTGGCCTTGGTGCTTTTATATTTAGAAAATTATATAAAGTTCCCTGGTGTGGGGGTGGGGGTGCGGCGGGGATTCCCCTGTAGGGGAGAAAACAACACTTTGTGCCCGTCAGGTCTGGCCTAGTAGGGGGCAAGTGCACGGAGGCAGGGCCGGAGTGGGGGGGGTGGCTCCCAGCATAGGGGGATCAGGGGGTGTCCTTGGCCAACTCTCCTGAGCCCGACCTGGCCCAGCGCGCTTCGCTTCTGTAACCGGCCATCCCTCGGGACCTCCTCCGCCCGCGGAGTCGGGGGACCCCCGCCGCCCCGCCTCCCTCCGGGGCAGGTCCCCGCGCACGCGCAGCCCCTGGCGGGAGAAGGCGCCGCCGCCACCGTGTGATCGTGTCCCGGCGCCACCTCGCGCCGAATCGCAAGCCAGGACCACCTGGGGACAGCGTGTGGCGTACCCTGAGTCAGGGGGAAGTGGAGGGGACCGTGTGTGTGGGGTGAGATGGGGGGACAGGGCTTTGGCCTGTAGAGGAAACACCCGTCCCTCACTCAGCAATCCCGGTTACAGGAAAAAAGGAAGTGGGGGGGGGGGGGCGAGGGAGAGTGTAGACCCATCCCCAGGAATAGTCACTCAACGCTAATCACACGCTCACAGAGACACCCAAGTGTCCCCGGGGACGCAGCCACATGACAGAAGTTCCCCACTCACCGGCAACCCCCTAACCGCCACACATTCACTTGGGGACACCCCACGGGTCACCCAGGGACATCGCGGCCCTCGGGGACACACACTCCGCCGTACGGCTTCACGACACCTTCCCACAGGGACGCACGGTTACCCAGACACGCACACACTACCCCTCAGCCGCACAATGCTCCAACACGGACGCAACACAACACGCACAGCCACGTGGATGCGCAGACACACACAGACACATAAAGGAGAGGACTCGACGCCTCGAGACCCACGGACCCCTGCACAGAGGCGGGACTACCCAGCCATACAGACACGCGGACGCACTCCCGGCTTCCGTGCTGACCCGTCCCGGAGCACAGAAGCCCCCGCACGCACCCCTCGAGCGCCGGATTGCCCCCGACGCCCTCGGACTGGACACCGGAACCCTCGAGCGCAGCCACCGACGCTGGCGGGCCTGGGGCGCGCCGGGCCGAGACCCGGTGACCCCTCCCGGCTGGGACCCGGCGCGCGCCGTGGAGGGGCCGGGGTCGGCCCGGGGGCGGGGCTCGGGCACCGCAGGAGCAGGCCGGGGGGCGGCCCCCGCGCGGCGCCCGGCGCGGCCGCCCGCCGGGCTCCAAGTTCAAGGCGCCCGGCGGCGGCCGCTGCGCGCTCTCCGCCCCTCTCCGCAGCGGCCATTTTCCGCTAGCTGGCGCGCGGCGCTCGCCCGGCCCGGGGCGCCCCGCGGGGGCCGCCGCGACCCCCGCCCCGCACGGCCGGGGCGGGCGCCCCCTCCTCGGCCCGCTCTCCCCCGCGGGCTGCGCGCTCGGGGGTCGTGCGCTCCGGGCCGCACCCTCCCGCCTGCGGCCGGGCCAGGGAGAAGGCGGGAGCCGGGTCTGGCGTGTGTGTGTGTGTGTGTGTGTGTGTGTGTATGTGTGTGTGTGTGCGCGTGTGGGGTGGTGGGGGGGGACCCTCTCCCGGGAGCCCCGCCCTCATCGCCAACTCCGCTGCGCCAGCCCGGGGCCCCCCACTTGGGGTCCCCCGCTGCGCCCCGCGCGCCAGCTCCGCCCCCAGCCGCGAGGGGGGGGGGCGGATCGGCGGGCGGGGGTCCCGCGGCGGCGGGCGGTGGGGGGGGGTCCCCGCCTCGAGCCCCTCCCCCGGGCGGCCCCCGCCCCCCGCCCCCCCAGACCTTGCAACTTTCGCCGGGAGCCCACGCACCACCCCAAAAACTCCCCGGGCGAAAACGAAAGTGGGGGCGGCGACGTACCATGGCGCTGCTGCGAGGAGGCGAGGCCGGCGCCGGAGCGAGCGCGCTCGGTCCCCGGCGAGGGGGGGCCGGAGGCGGCGGGAGGAGGCGGCGAGGGAGGGCGCGCGGGGGAGGGAGCGAGCGCGCGAGGGAGGGGGGCGCGCCGCGCCCGCCCCCCCGGCCCGCAGGACCCTCCCCTCGGCCCGCCCTCCCCCCGGCCCCGCGCGCCGCCCGCGCCTCAGGCCGCTCCGCGCCCGGGCCCCGGCTGCGGCGGCTCCGGCTGCGGCTCCATCCCCGGCCCGGCCCCGCGCGAGGGGAGGCCGAGCAAGCGGCCGCCGCGGCGGGTCGCGGGGCCCGGGTCGGGCGGGCTGCGGAGGACGCGGACCCACCTTCGCCGCGGCGCGCGCGCGCTCGCGCGCACACACACACACACACACATACACGCGCGCGCGTAGAGGGCTCGGGGACACTCGCGGCCCGGGCCTCCTCGACTCCGACGCGGACACGCCACGCACACCGACGCGCGCAGACCCACACACTCGTCACGACACACACAGCCTGCGGTGCCATCCAGACACACGGGGACCCGCGCTGGCAGCCGATGCGGTGTCTCGGACGCACAGCCCCTGCGGGCTGCCACGAACACAGACTCACACAGCCTGCGGGTGTCACCCAGCCAGACGCTCGGGGACTCACATATTCACAGCCTGCGGGTGGCACCCAGACAGCCACAGCCGCCACGCTGTCCCGTACACAGACAGCCTGTAGGGTGTCACCTGGACGCTCGCCCAGGTTGACAACCCTAGGAAGACACTCCGGGCCTCGGACTGACCTGCACCCCCACCCCCAGGACCCCTTCCCCCCCCCCCCCCCCGGCGATTGCGCCAGCCACCCAGACCAGCGAGTGCAGGTGTCCCGGATACACGCAGTCACAACAGGCACGCAGAGCGGGGGGAGACGGGACAGATGGGGACGCAGACAGAGACTCGGACACCGAGGACGACAGACCTGGGGGGCGGGGGTCCCCTGCGGGACCCGCAGGGGCTCCAGCGGGGCGGGGGGGGGCGGGGAGCGCGCGCGGCCGCTGCACAGGTGGGGGTGAGCGGGCGCCCCCTCCCCGGGTCAGGATTAATGGTGGTGCCTCTGCAGCGGGGGGGGGGGGGGGGAGGGGGAGGGGCGGGGCCGAGGAGGGTCAGCCCCCCGCCCCTGCCGAGCGGGCAGCGGAGAGCTGGGACGCGGTGCCGCAGCGCCCCCCCACCCCTCAGCGCTCTCCCGCAGTCCCCCTCCTCCGGCCGCCGCAGAGCAGGCGCCGCCCCCTTCCCCCCCTTCCCCGGCTCTGCGTCTGGCGCAGCTGGGGGAAGACGGGAGGGGTCTTGCCCGAGCCCGGTGGGTGGAGAAGATTCTGTTATCATCCTTCGGTCCGGGTTTCCCCGTGCCTGCGACCCCAGTTCCCCCGCACTGGGGGCTCCGGGGTTCAGGGACCCCTTTGGGGAAGTGGTTCCCAGCTCCCCCAGGGAGGACGCCAGGGTTGAGGGTGGGGGCAGGCGGCATCTCACGACCAGAATCGGGCCCTGGGCCGCCCTTCTGGAGCCATGGCTGACTCTGGGGGCTTCTGGAAGTTGACTCTGCGGTTCTGTGCGCGCCGCTGGGCATCCCAGAGGCTGGGAAATCTCGAGCAAACGAGATGTGACACTACCCTGCCTACATAGTAGGTGCTCAGGAAGCCTCGGCCCACACGTAGCGGATCTCCACCCGGCCGGGAGCACCCACTCTGAGGCCTGAGGTCTCATCCCATCTGCACACTCTCGTAGGTTTTCAGAAGGGAAAACTGAGGCCCAGAGAGGGCACCTCATTTCCCCCTGGTCAACCAGCATGTCGGGAGCCCGAGGACCCTAATCCTGGCGCCTTCTCCAGGGCGCTCCGCTGGGGGGAGGGGAACGCTGTGCAGGTGGCCTTGCCTCTCACAAACCTGAGGCCGGAGGAAAGGGGGTGCCTATTCTAGTTCTGGCAAGGGAAGGGTTAAGGGGATAGCGACCCCTTCCCCCACCCACCTTGCGTCTCTCTCCCCCTCTCCACCCTCCTTCCTCATCTCTAATCTGCCTCTGTTAATCCCCAGCTTGAGTCCTCTGTCCCTCCCTCTTAGGTACCTGAGAGGAAGGGGGGGAATGGGTTGATAGCAGCCAGATCCCAGGGGTTGGGGCCCAGGGGACAACCGGGGGCGGCACCGACGGAGCCCCCACCCATCATTTCCCCCAGGAGGCCACCCCTGGGCTGTGGGAACAGTGCTGCATGTGAGCCTGCTCAGTTACCTTCGTAGCAGCCCTATAACTCCATCTCCGTTTTATAAGGAAACTGAGGCTCAGAGAGGTTTAGATAGGTCCCTGAGGTCACCCAGCTAGCCCAGAGGATGCTTTCCTGACTGAATCGCATCATTTCAGCTTCTTCTGTGATCTGAATAGGCTGAGAATGTCTCAGACCATCACCTCCTGCTTCCTGTATAACCGTAGGACACAGCTGAGCTGAGTTTCTGCCACTGTGGAGCAAAGCCCCCCCCTTCCTCCAGATGTTTGGCCTGAAGTTCTCTCACTCTGTTTCGTTCCTGGGAGACGGAAGGGATTCGTCAACGCATGAAAAGTGCCCAGCCTTACGCAGACCAAAGAGAGGATAGCAAACAGGAAGAAAACACCATATGCTTTGGCACTCATCAAAGAAAGTAGGTAAAGATGTTTAAACTGATAAAAGCTAGTGCTGGTGAGGATGTGGTGAAACAAGCATTTTCATAAACTGCTTGGAGGTGAACGTGGGTATGAATTGGGAGAGCCGTTTGGCGTGCGCGGCGGAGGCCTAAGACAAGGTTCGACCTTATGGTCTAACTTCTGGGAGTCTATCTCGAGCTTCTACGACGTATCCGTGCCCCTGAAGATGCCATTGCGGTATGCTTGTGAAAATGGCCATACGGCGTTTCTCAGCCCTTTTTTCATTATATGCACGCTGGAGCTGTTTTAGATTTTTTATTTCCTAATCATCTCTCATCAACTTTTTTTAAAAATTTATTTATTTTTTTTTAATTAATTTTTGTTTCAATGTTTACTTATTTTTGGGACAGAGAGAGACAGAGCATGAACGGGGGAGGGGCAGAGAGAGAGGGAGACACAGAATCGGAAACAGGCTCCAGGCTCTGAGCCATCAGCCCAGAGCCTGACGCGGGGCTCGAACTCCCGGACCGCGAGATCGTGACCTGGCTGAAGTCGGACGCTTAACCGACTGCGCCACCCAGGCGCCCCAAAACAAACAACCTTTAAAGTGCCCAACAATACCAAACGCCCAAGAGCCTGTGAGTACACGGACCTCTTCCACTCTGCAACCACTTTGGAAAACGGACGGACATGCATCACAACACTGAATATTCATGTGCCACATAACGTGGCCTTTCCTCTCCCAGGTGCGTATCCACAAGAAGCCCTTGCTCGCTGCCTCCGGGAGCAGTCCTCACTGCCCTGCGATAGAAGGCAAAAACCCAGAAGCAAGCCAAGTGCCCATCGCTGGGAGAAGGGAGAGGTGCACTGTGGGAAATTCACCTACAGGCGCATTAATCAGCAGCCCAGCCGTGTTCCCACCCCAATGTGACATTGGGTGTGGCAAGAAGTCCCCCAGTGTTACACGTAGCGTGATAGTCTCTCTCTTTTTAAATGTTTATCTTTTTAAAAATGTTTATTTATTTATTTTGAGAGAGAGAGAGAGAGAAGGAGCGCCCATGAGTGGGGGAAGGGCAGAGAGAGAGAGAGGAAGAGAGAGAATCCCAAGCAGGCCCCACACGACTAGTGTAGAGCCCGACACAGGGCTTGATCCCATGAACCGTGAGATCATAATCTGAGCCGAAACCGAGAGGCGGACGCTCAACCGACCGAGCCCCCCCGGGTGCCCCAGCATGACAGCCTCTTTATGAAGTTATGATACTTGAAATGGAAATGATATTTTGGGGGTCACAACCATTTGAGACACAGTGATCTTTAAGCGGGGGAAGGGATCAATTCCAGATTGCGGGGTGGGGTTACTTCAGGGAGAGGAGTCAGAGAGCAGGATGGGGTTATTGCTAAAATTCTGTTTATCCAGGTGGTGTTCACTTGGCGGGCGTTTATTCCATGAGCCGACTGTAAAATTTACTGATAAATGGAGCAATGATGACGGTAAGTCGTGGGGCGGACTGGGATTGAACTCATCCTAGCATCTGGAGCCCAAGCGAACGGCGGGAGCACCAGCCCAGAGCCATGTGCCACAGGGAGATGTGGCCCCACGCAGGGGGTGTGGGGATTCACTGCTCCGTCCCGGGCACAGAGAACAGCTCCCGCTACATAGTAGGTGGTCAAGAAATATTTGTTGCATGAATGAAAGTTTCAGAGGGATCAAAGGCCTTGTAAAGTCCCCTCTTATTTACTTATTTTGAGAGAGAGAGAGAGAGAGAACGAGCAGGGGAGGGGCAGAGAGAGAGAGGGACGGAGCATCGGAAGCAGGCTCCGCCCTACTGCAGAGAGCCCGATGTGGGGCTCGAACCCTCGCCCCCTGAGATCATGACCTGAGCCAAAGGGACGCTCAACCAACTGAGCCGTCCGGGCGCCCCGCTCAGCATAGTTATTTTGGGGTTCGGCCATTCGGTCACCTGTGCCTTTTTATCGCTGGCTAGGGTCCCGCCGTCTGGATAGGTCACCCTGGTTTATCTGGCTCTCCCTGCCCCTGGGTGAAGACCCAGGAGGAGAAGAAAGGCTGCATCCCATGGGGGCGGGCGTGTGTCCTCTCAAGAACGTGCCGAACTGTTTTCCAAAGTGGTGGCACCGTTTGACACGCCCACCGGCAGGGATCTGGTGGGGGGGTGGGTTCTAGTTGCCTCCCATTGGGGGGGGTCGAGCCTGAACAAGTGGGAAGTGTGGAGGCATCCTTTCAGACAGGGCAGGTGGGGGGGGGAGGCAGTGGGCACATGAGGGGTCAAGGGCAGGGGAGCTAGATAAGCAGAACCCTGCTGGCCACGCCCCCCAGGCCCAGGAGAGACAAACAGCTCGGGGGCCCGGGGCACAGCCGCTGCGTCTGGGTTGTGAGCAGGGATCCTTGCTCCCCTATCTGGCGGGGATGGCCAATTCTCCCAGCAAAAGTCAGACTCCCGGGCCTGCCCTCGGGAGGCCGAAGTTAGGTTTGCAGCATCAAACCCCACGCTGGCCCTGAGTGATCTCCATGTGCACCCACGGGCAGCAACTTGCCGGGGAGCAGCCAGAATCTTCCCATCCTGTCTCCCTTTGACACAAGGATTTGCCTTCTGGGTCTCTACCTCCCAGGAATACGGAAGCAGGCAAGCCACAGACAGGAGCCACCCAGCCTGGGTTCATATTCTGGCAGCGTGACACTGGGCCAGTCGCCTCAACCCTCCGAGCCTCAGTTTACCCGTCTGTAAAGCGGGATCGGAGTAGCTGTAGCAAGGATCGAGCAGGTTCACGCTTGCCAAGTGCCTAGAACAGGACCCAGCGGGCAGCAAATCATGGAGAAGGGTCTGTTATGTGAAGACAGGGGCACCTGGGGGGCCCAGTCGGTTGGGCGTCCGACTTCGGCTCAGGTCATGATCTCGAGTACAAGTGCACCAAGCTCCCTTTGTGTCCCGCACTATTCAAAGTTACTCAGGGGTCAAAAACTTCTGTAAAGAGGCAGAGAGTAAATATTTTCAGCGTTGCCAACCAGATGGTCCCTGATGCACCTACTCAGCTCTGCCCTTGTCGCTTGAAAGCCAAAAGCCACCAGGGACAGCATGTGAACAGACGGGCTGTGTACCAATAAAACTTTATTTATGAACACCGACGTGTAAATGTCACATAACTTTCACCTGTCCCGAAATCTTATTCTTTGGATTTCTTCCAACCGTTAGAAAACGTAAGACCAGTGGTGCCTCGGTGGCTCAGTGGGTTAAGCCTCCGACTTTTGGTTTCGGCTCAGGTCGTGAGTGATCTCTCGGCCATGAGATCGAGCCCCGAGTGGGGAGCCTGCTGCACACGCACAAATCTGGCCCCTGGAATGTAGTTTGCTGATCCCCATGTTAACTCATCGCTACTGTTCCATGTGAAAGACACTGTCATCATTCTATTTCTTTTTGAGAAAGAGAGAGCACTTGAGTGGGGCAGGGGCAGAGGAAGAGGAGAGAGAGAATCCCTAGCAGGCCCCACGCCCATCATGGAGCCCACCACAGGGCTCAGTCCCACAACCGACCGTGACACCGCGTGGGACGCCCAACTAACTGAGCCACCCAGGCTCCCCTGTCATCATTCTGATTGTATAGATGGGGAAACTGAGACACAGAGAGGTTGAGAGAGTTGCCCAAGGTCACACAGCCAATAGGGGGTAAGTCTGGGGTTTAAAGCTGGACAGTCTTTAAACTGATGGCTCACAGGGGCCATCAGCCTAACCCCCGGACAGTCTTACCTTGTGGCTCTTGGCTGTGAAATAGGCCAGGAAAAAACAAGGGTGGGGGCAGAGGGGGGACAGACCATGAAGAAAGAGATCACAATCGCAACAATGGTATTAGATGATTTTTTTAAAAATTTTTTTCAACGTTTTTAATTTATTTTTGGGACAGAGAGAGACAGAGCATGAACGGGGGAGGGGCAGAGAGAGAGGGAGACACAGAATCGGAAACAGGCTCCAGGCTCCGAGCCATCAGCCCAGAGCCCGACGCGGGGCTCGAACTCACGGACCGCGAGATCGTGACCTGGCTGAAGTCGGACGCTTAACCGACTGCGCCACCCAGGCGCCCCTGATTTTTTTTTTTTTGCCATGCTTTTCTCCCCCAGTGTTGCAGGGGGTCAGGGTGTCCAGACTTTGCAACAGAAACCACTGTCCCCACCTTAGCAGAACTTGTTCAGCCTTCAGATGTTCCCTCTGCAACATCTCAGAATCACCCTTTGAATCCTCGGGAGCCCTGGAGGTTAAACAGTAGCAGGTATCATTATGCCCATTTTATAGATGAGGAAATTGAGGCCCGCAGGTGGCCCTGAAGCCCTAATAGCGGCTTCCATTGTGTGGGCAGCCGTTTCCGGCTATTATCCCATTTGGTGCAAAACCAGGCCTGGGGGCAGGCAGGGGAACCCTCATTAGCCTGCTCTTCTCGCCAGAGGCAGTACTCAGGCTGGGAGAAGGAAGTGACTTGCCCAGGGTCACACGGCGGGTAAGCTGCTGTGACCAGGTCTGCTGGGGTCACGTTCCCTCGGGCAGGCTCCGGGACCCGGCAGGCGTGGATGTCCCCGCACGCTCTGTGCCCAGGGACCCAACAACCAGCCTAGGTGTGCCCAGGGCCCCCTTTATCACTGCTGTTGCCTCTCTGGGGTCTGTCTCCAGGGGCGAGGGCCAGACTTCCGGCCTCTTTGTATTCCTGGCCTTGTCCGAGCCCTCCCCGAGGCTCCAGATCCTGAGAACCAAAAGAGGGTGAGGCACTTAATGGGGGGCCGTAACATTGCAGGGAGGGGGGCACCCAAAACCCAGTCCTCAAGATAACTAATCTCATCACACAATCTTGTCGAGACTCAAACAATCCACAACCAACAGAACCAACGTGTTTGTTTCTTTAATTCGTCTTAATGTTTATCTTTTGAGAGAGAGAGAGAGAGAGTGCGCACGAGCGAGCAGGGGAGGGGCAGAGAGAGAGGGAGACACAGAAGCCGAGGCAGGGTCCAGGCTCTGAGCTGTCAGCACAGAGCCCGACGCGGGGCTCGAGCCCACGAACCACGAGATCATGACCTGAGCCGAAGGCGAAGTCGACACTTAACCGACTGAGCCACCCAGGCGCCCTGAGAATCCTTGTGTTTCCATAAAGACAAGGTCAGTGTTACTCCTGATTTGTGTGTTTTGGCCTCAGGTGTGCACCTGGCACCCCTTCCTGGAGGTCCAGGAAGACCAGATCCAAGGTGGCCTGGGGAGACAGATTCTGCCATGGAGGGAAAGGGCGTCCCAGGGGGAGGGAACAGCCCAAGCAAAGGTGTGGAGGCAGCATGTTGAGTAACCAGTGGGGGAGGGGCCGTAGCCGCGGGGGGGGGGAGGTGGGGGGGGGGGCCCGAAGGCCGTGTCTGCTGTCCTTTGAGCAGGCTGCCCCCTTTTCTGGAAGATGCAGGTTTGCGGTGCATGATGAGAGGCTCCCAACTCCCTTCCCGCCACCCCCACTCCCAGCCGCCAGGCGTGAGGCCGGGAGTGTGATTTTCAGGGTGAGCCCAGCCTAGGCTTCCTTCCAATCCCTCCTTCCTGCCAACAGCTCTCTCCTCCTTTTGATTCTGTTGGAAAAAAAAAAAAAAAAAACCTCTCCCTCCCCCCCCCCCCCCCCAACCGCTGCCGGGAGGAATCTGACCTGGCAGAGGGCCCGGGTCTCCGCCCTCCCCCATGCTGTCCTCTGCCAAGTGCAACGTGGGCAAACCAGGGGACCCTCTGCGGACGGTGCCCCCCACCCTGGGCACAGAGGCATGGAGGGACTCCCTGCCTCGGTTTCCCCCTAGGAGGGCAGCAAGGCCGCTCCAGAGACCCCTGGTCCCCTCCGGGGCTCAGCTCCACACCCCACCCCTCCTCGACCTAAGACCATCTGTTCGTCATTGAGAACCTCAGCGCTGGCTGGGGTTTCGTTGGCAGAGAGACTCTGGAGCTCAGGGGCAGGAAGCCTGGGCCCGAAGCGGAGGGGGAGGAGAGGGCTGGCCCGGGCCTCAGCCACCTAACCCCCTTGGTCCGAGCTGGGCCTCTGGGCTGGGTAGGGTTTCGAGACCCCTACACTTGCCTCCACACGCCCACATGGACCCGTCTCCTCTGCTCCCCGGGGACCGGGATGGATGGCTTCGGGCACTGGCCAGAACCGAGGTCCAACAGCCGGCCGCTTGCTTGGCAAGGCCTCGCCAGGCCACAGAACCTTCCCACAAACACAACCCCGGGCTGCTTCCCTTACTCCCCACCTCTAATTCAAACAAATCACATGGACTGCCCCCCCCACCCACCCCGCCCCGCCGGGTTCTCCTTGCCAGGTCTGCTCCTCCCTCTTGTAGCCCAATGAACCCCTGGGGTTCCCTCCCCTAAGGCTGGGGGGGGGCGGTGAGTGGGGGAGGACGGGAAGGGGAACAGAGGCGAGCTGGGGGTTGGGGGAGGGGCAGCCTAAGGATAATTCTAGTCATCTTTCACGAATTCATTCATCAACATTTGGTGAGCACTTGCTGTGTGCCAAGGGCTGTTCCGGGCACCGAGCATACAGCAGGGAACACAGAGTCAAACTTTGTGCCCTCATGGAGCTGGTGATCCAGTGGGGGAGACAGATGGTAAGTGAGATCCAGAAGTGGAATGAACCGTGTGCTGGGTGGCGGGGTCGCTGAGAAACACTATGCTGGGGGAGAGAGGGAGGGGAGGTGGGGGGCGGGGTCAGGCTTGGGGGTACAACTTGAAGGAGCTGAGACCTGAAGGACGTGAGGGAGGAGGCATGTGGATGTCTGGCGGGGGGGGGGGGGGGGGGGCAGAGCGAATAGTCCATGCAAAGGTCCGGGGGCAGGAATGGGCCTGGCACCTGGGAGGAACAGCAAGAAGGCGTGTGTAGCTGGCGCAGAGTGAGCGAGGGAGGGGGCGAGGCCAGGGAGGGGACAGGAGCAGGTCGTGCAGGGCGCTGGCGGCCGTGGGCGAGGACTTGGGTTTTGTTTTTTTTTTTAACTCCCAGAGAGGTGGGAGCCCTGGAGGGCTGTGGGCAGGGAAGGGCGGGCCTGACTCGGGTGCTCAGGGGCGCCCTCTGGTGGCCGCCGTGCGGAGGACGGACTGTGGCGGCGAGGGCGGGAGCCCGGGGACCACGACCCACGACCCAGGGGCGTGCCCTCTTTCGGGTGGGGGCTAATGAGAGCTGGAGCCCACGAAGGCTGTGCACCCGCCTCGCTGGGGCCTCTCTTCGCATCGCTCCCCAAGGAGGTATTGTCGCTCCCCCGTGTGATGGCTGAGCCTGTGGCCCAGAGAGGGAGAGGACTTTGCCCCAAAGCGCACAGCCTCTAGGTGGCACGTCACATCTCCCCACTGTCTAAAGCCCTCCATGGCTTCCTTTTGTCCTCTCCGCAGCCGACGGGAGGACCCGCCCCGTCCCCTCCTTGGCCGCCCCTCGCTCACTCGGCTCCAGCACCCGGGCCTCCTGGCCGTTGCTCCCACACGCCAGGCCCGGCGCTGCCCCAGGACCTTTGCACGGGCTCTGCCTTCTGCCCGGACCCGCTCAGTCTCTCACGTGGCTTCCGAATGACTTACTGAACTTCTAAGCACCGCTCTGGCTCTGATAAGGTGAGAGGAGCCCAGGGACGCATGTCTGAGCACAGACGAGGCCTGAGCGCGCCCCCTCAGAGCAACCCCCGGCGCCCCCATATTAGGAAGCCCCAGCAGAAGGACCGCTGCAAGGGAGCGAGGCGCCGGATTAGAGGGACCTGAGGGACCCACCCCTAACGCTTTCCTCGGGCCAATGGGCTCCCCCTGGGGGTGTGGCCTGACTCGTCGGGGCCTCCCATTGGCCAGGACGTACCCAGCTTCCCCGGATAGGCCGCGCGGCGGGGCGCAGTCTCCACCCGGGCCCGCCCTCTCGCCCGGCCGTGCCCTGCCCGGGATTCCACCGCCTGTCCCGGTGCCCACTTCTGAGTTGCTTTTTCTCTCCTGGCGGTGCCCGCGGGCCGAGGCGGCGGCCCTGCCCGGGCACGCCGGCACGCCGCCCTCCGATGTTGCAACAGCGGCCTGCCCTGGGCTCCTTCTGCCGGTTCCTGGAACCCAGGCACGGCCGGGGTGCGGACTGCTCAGCCCCCCCCCCCCCCGGGGCGGGCCCGGAGCCCCGCACGGCGCGGAGGCCCGAGGCCGCGGCAGGGGCCGGCTCTCTGAGCCTCACACGCCGACCCCGCTGCCCTGGGTGCTCCTGAGACTGGACGTTTATTGCGCACCTACTGTGTGCCGGGTCCGACGCAGCCGTTCCTACGCACCCATTTCACAGATGCACACACCGTGGCACCCGCCCAGGGTCACACTTTGCACCTGAGGCCACCTCAAGGCCGGCTCCCGCCCGGGGCTCGGTCCCTTTCCCGGTGACCGCTGTACGCGCCCCCGCCCCCCCCCCCCCGACCGCCCCGGCTGGCCCGAGAGCATGCGCGGTACGTGCTCCCGGGGCCCAGCCCCCCCTCGCTTGTCTGGAACAGCGCCGCCTGTTGGCCCACCCGGGGGCCGTTCCCCGCGTCCACAGCCTGTGCCTGTTCTCGTTAGTCAGCCCGGGCTCTGGTGGTGGTTGAATGCACCGCGCGGCGCCGCATGGGGTGTAGACGGACTCACTTATTCACTCGCGTCATAACAGGAATCCCAACGGCCGGTGCTGGCATAAACCCTGTGCCCCATCCCTGACACCCTTCACTGCACGGACCCTCGAAGCCGCCCCGTGAGGGAGGTGGCCCTATCGCCCCATTTCGCAGGTGGGGAACTGAGGCCCAGAGGGGCGCGCTTTTGTGTTCCAGGCCTCCGGGGCCTCGTGCAACAGGCAGGTTCCCAGGGCTTCTCTGGGCTCCACACGCTGTGCCCCCCCCCCCAAACAGCTGGGAGGGGCGGCCGAGTGGCAGGAGAGACCGGGGCTAGACCGTTGGCGGGACTTCCCGGGCTTGGAGCTCAGTGGAGCAGGAAATCTGCCCAGTTTCCCTCCCCCTCCGGACACGTTTCACACCCTTGAAAGTGACGCGGAGCAAAGTGCGGGTTGAGTGATGCCACTTCTGGAAGAGGTTGGCAGATGGCGGCCCAGGCAGGTGTGGCCGCTCGCCCGTGGGTGGCGGGACTCCTGGCCGGCAGAGAGCCGGCGCCCTGAATTCTTTGAAAGTCTCCAGACGCTGCGGCTTTGGAGCCTGGCTGAGCGGGGCTGTGCGACTTCCCACAGGTCCCGAGCCGGGGCGGAGCCTGGCACGTTCGGGGACATCTAGAAGGCGGTGGAGTGGAGTGTGCGGCCGGGCCGGAGTCAAGCCCAGACCTCGAGGAGGAGGGGGGAGGCAGGGAGAGGCCTCGCCCAGCCCCTTCTCGCCGGGGCGTGGGCGCCTGGGCGTGGGCGCGGGCACCGCCTGGCACTCTAGGGCCTGCCCACACTCGCCGGCCCGGGGCCCGCCTCGGAGTCCCGCCCACATCTCCCTGGCATCACCCCCCTTCAGATGGGGAAACTGAGGCCCGGGCGTGCCAGGATCTCTCAGGGAGGGAGCCGCTGGAAGATGCGGGGCCTGGGGACCCAAATTGGGCATCTCCCCCTGTTGTGTGGGAACCGGGGACGAGCTGCTTCCGGTTTCCTGGCCTCAGTTTCCCCATCTGTCCAGCAGGAGCTCACTCACGAGCCCGGCAGGGGTCGCCGCAGGGAAGAGAAGGCCATCCGCTTTGGGGCAGAAACGTGGGGTGGGGGCTGCCGGTGTGGCTTCTGGCCCCTCAGAGCCCCCGCCAAAGCCTCCTTCCCTGCCCCCCCCCCTCCCCACCCGTGACCGCGGCAGCCGGGCCTTCGGGGGTTCAAAGCCTGCTGCTGCTTACAGACCGCGTGGCCTGGGGCAGGCAGCATGCTCGCTCCGTGCCTGCTTCCCCATCTGTAAAATGGGCACAGCCCCGGGATGGTTGCGGCTGTCGTCCTTGGCAGGGCCGGGTTGGCCTCTTAGGAGCCCGAGGGCATCACCCCCCCCCGCCCCGCCCCCCGCAGCCGCTCTGAAAGAAAGGTTCGCTTCCCTTCTGGGGCACAGACAGGGCTTCTCTGGATCTGCGCAGGGGGGCTCCCTGCCCCTCGCCCTTGCCCTTCCTGCCGCAAGGAGAAGGCGGCCAGCCAGCCGTGTCCCCGCCGAGTGGCAGGAGGGGAGCCTGGCGGGCCCCTGGACACGGCGAGGCGGCTGTTCCACCTGGGGGGCTGCCTCCCCTGGGGTGGGGGCGTCAGGGTGAAGGACTCGAGCCCCCTGCCCCCCGCGGGGACCGGGGTGCAGGGGAGGGGGTGGGGGCGGGCAGCCAAGGTAGGTCCCTAACGGCAGGAAGCGGGTTACGGAGGGAGAGATTCGTTGGCACTGCGACTTCCGGCTGTGCCGAGGGGCGGGGCGGCCGGGGGGGGGGGCGGGCACCCCGACACCACCGCCCATCCGGGTCCCATGTGACCCAGCCTGGTTACTGGCTCGAGGCCACCGCGCAGGGGTCTGAATCCGGCCAGCTGGGGCCAGACCCCCTGGCTCCGTGCCTCCAGCCCTGCACTGGGCACCACGGGGGTGGGGGGTGGGGGTGGGGGCGGAGGCAGCCGGCTTAGGTTCCCAGCTCCCAGCCCCGCCCTTGGCATCCACGTGAGCCGCGGCCTCGGTTTGCCCGCCTGGCCAATGGGGCTGGTTTATTTACTTACGTTTCGGGTCTAGCTTCCTTTTATTTGGCGCATGTGCGTAAGTGTCCAGCGCTCGCTCTCGGCACCTTCTACGGTTGAATGCGGTTAACCCTCTCGGGGAGCCCCGAGGGGAAGGGGGTGTCAGCACGATCCCCGCGTCGCAGACAGGGACACCGGGTGGCCGAGTGGCCTGGATGGCGCAGCTGGTGGAGACCTGAGCCCAGACCTCCCTGGAGACAACTGCCCGGAAGCTGTGCCGTGGGGGGCTTGGTGCCGGCCTCCCCCCTCCGCAGATGGAAACCCCGAGTCCTGGCGAGGACCACCGGGGTCGAGCGCCCCCCCCCCCCGGGGTGCATGTGGGGGGGTGGCGTCAGCACTCTGGGGGTTCATAATAAGAGCGAACAGCCTGTGCTAAGTGAGCACTTAGTCCACGCCACGCACGGTCCTTGCATGGTCTCCTCAACGGCCTGGAGGTCGGGACCCTCGCGACCCCTATTTTCTGGATGCAGAGTCACGGCCAGGGTCGGAGCGGGGCCAGAGCCTGACTTTGGTGCCCTCGCTCTGGGCCCTCATGCGCCCCTCTCTCAGATATGTTCCAGCAGCCTACCCAGCCCCCACCCCTTACCCCAGCTGGACCTGGTTGGTCTCCGGGGGTCAGAGGCCCCGCTTGGGTCTTCATGGGGAGGGAAGGGGGTGGTCAGGGCGCAGGCAGGAGTGTGGGTTGGGCTGCAGACCCTCCTCCTTTAAGAGGCCAGGCCCCAAGTACCCCACCCCCAGCCCCCCACGAACAGGGTGATTGAAGAGTGGCAGGATGGGAGGGGCGGCGGGGCAGGGGAGGGGGGGAGGCCTGAAAGAATTAAACAAACAAAGGGAGAGGCCGGCTTATATAATCCCTGGTACAACGTGTCCTCCTGAGCCAGGATTAGGCGCTGGCGCTCCCCAGGCAGCCCTGTGGGCCCACCGCCCACTCGACCCCCGCTTGGGGGAGCTGGGGTGGAGGGCCAGGTGCCGCTGGGAGGGTGCCAGTTCTGCCCGGGGAGGGGGTGGGGTCCCGGAAGCACGCCACCTGGCAGATGGCTCCCAGGCCCTGCCTGCACAACCGGCTTGCAGCCTCGCACCGACCCGAGACCTCACTTCGTCCTCCGGGAAGCGGGCCTGCCGCCTTCCGCGGCCGGAGCGCGGTCCACAGTCGGCGCTAAATAATCGCACGCTTTGGAGGGCTGGGTTAGTCGGGTACCAGCAGCCGCGGTCACAACGGTGCCAAATGCGAGGATCGTGCCTGTTCGCTGAGCGGTGCTCAGCATTCCTGGCCACTGCGCTCGTCCGCGTGTCCCGCTGGCCGCTGTCATCAGCGTCCAGAACAGGACCCGGCACCCAGGGGACCCCCCCCACCCCTCCCGCGCGGCTTTTGGGAGCGAGCGGCCCATCCGTTCGTGTGTGTTGGATAGCCACTCAGGACCACGCTCTGCAGTGGCAGGCCCCTACCGCACGGGGGCCTCATGGAGCCCGGTTCACAGTTCCCATTTTCCAGAGGAGGAAAACCGAGCCTCAAGAAGGGGGTCACCTGCTCAAGGTCACCCAGCAACACAGCCACAGAGCTGGGGGGTTAAACCCAGAACCCCCTGATGTGCAGGCTCCTGGCCAAGGTGCTGACTTCCTCCTCCTGGACACAGGAGCAAGGTGTGAGGAGCAGGGGTGGGGGGCAGCCAGGGGTGCCTGGGGCTCTTTCTGCACCCTCCCATCAGCCTTGCGGGGAGCTCGGGCGCGGGGAGTGGCCAGTGTCGCCGCGAGGAGTGTGGGTGCGGCGTGGGGCATGGCCTGTGCTCCAGGAGGACCCTCAGCCGGGTCCCACGGCCCTCGCCTCCAGCAGCGGGGCTGGGGACCGAGCCCGTGCACCCTCCTTCCCGAGGGCGCTCTGCAGCCACCCGGCTGGCTGAGTTACTCTTCCGGTCACCATTACTCAGCTCCCGGATCTGGGAGAAAGGTCACGGCCTCCCCTCTGCCAGCCGGGAGCTGGACCGGGCGAGGGAGTGGCCGGAAGTCACTCTGTCCCGGCTCCTAGCCTGGCCCCGGCAGGTGTCTGGCGTTCCTGGAAGCGGGGAGGGGACAGCAGAGGCTCCCTGACCCCAGATACGCCCCGGACGGTCCCACAGGGTGCCCCCGCCCCTGCCCCGAGCGCTCCACCCCACCATCCGTTTGGTCCCCTCTCGGCCACCTGTCTCCAGACTCCAAACCCTGCCCCTGACAATAGCGGGACCCCGGGGTGGGGGGAGGGCAGCCTCTTCTGGGGCCCTCCCCGTGGCTGGCACAGAACCCGAGAGCGGGAAGGGAGGTCGGCGGGACAGGGTCCTGCCCAGGCCCTTTCAACCTTCGGGGTTCCCCCGCTGGCTGCTTCATCCCCTGTGTCCCCGGGCGCCGCTGCGCGGTTCCTGCTCCCACCCTTTGGCGTCTGCGTCGGCCGGGGACACCCCGTGGCCTCTTGCTTTGCTGTGTAAGTGGGTGCCATGACCTCCACTCTATGGAGGGGCTGGAAACGAAGCCATGTGCCCGCTGGACGCTGCTCCAGCCCCTCCCTGGCCTCCTGGGTTTCACCCCTGCCTCCACCCCACCCCATCCGTGAAACATGCCTCTTAAGTTCTCCATGGCTCCTCATTGCCCTTCGGATACAATCGGATCTCCTCTCCCCGTGGCCCACAAGACCCCACACGGCCTGCCCCCTCCCCTCCCTGCCCTCTCCTCCTCCCTCGCGCCCCGGAGCTCCCTCTGCTCCAGCCACACGGGCCTCCTGGCTCTTCTTCCATCACGCCAGGCCCGGTCCCGCCCCAGGACCTTTGCACGGGCTGTGCCCTCTGCTTGAAACACCTTCCCCAGTGTCTTCAAGGCTGCCTTCTGCTCATCTTTCAGGAACATTCTCTCCGGCCCTCCCTTCTCCCCTCCCCCTTGCCCCCCTCCTCCCATCCTGCTTTATTCCCCAGCCTCGTGCCTGTCTGATGTTATCCCATCTGTTTACGTGTCTGTCGTGTCTGTCGTGGTCACACAGATCTGGATCTGTCGTGCCCGATCTCCAGTGCCTGGAACAGGGCTCAGTACCCAGTGAGGAGCTTCATACACATTTAGACTAGTGCTCAGCAAACTGGAGTCCAGGGCCCAAGTCTGGCCGATCACTTGATTTCACAAATAAAGTTTTATCGGTACGTGGCCAGGCCCATTTGTTCACATGCGATCGTGTGGCCACTTTTGTGTTGCCATGGCAACCACAACCCGCACACAAAGCCGAAATTACTGCCTATCTGGCCCCTTGACAGAGAAGGGGTCCGACTCCTGCCTTAGACTAGCGGAGAGAGATCAAACCACCGAAAACATGTCACTCTGTCCCAGCTTCCGATCCTGCCTCCACCCTCCCCCTCCCCGACTCGGAGTACTGTCCTCCCCCGAGCCTCAGTTTCCCCACCTGTCAACCGCGCAGTAGGAGAGTCCCGGCCTCACAGATGGCATCCTGGAGCGGGGCGGGGGGGGGAGGGGGTGACAAAATGCTTACGGGAATCAAATAGACCCCCCAGGGCGACCCGAGCTCTGCAGCCCGTGCGGGGAACACAGGGGTTCTATCAACGGCCTCGGGGGAAACCGGCGGCTGTGGGGAGAACCCCACCCTGGAAACAGCCTGGGGGGGCCCACCCACCTCAGGACAGATGAAAAGGGGAGGTACGTTCACACGAGGGAATACTACACAGCGGGGAGAAAGGGCCAACCGCATTTACCACAGGGTGTTGGGAGGCCAATTGTGTCCCCCACCCCTGCCAAACTCATATTTCGGAGCCCCAATGGGGACAGGGGCTTTGCAGACGTGATCAAGCTACAACCGAGATCGTCGGGGTGGCCCTGAGCCGAACTCCTGGTGTCTCGTGCCCCGCAAAGGTGGGCAGAGAGGTGCAGGAGGGAGAACACCGCGGGGACTCGGAGGCGGGCATCTACAGGCCAGGCAGAGAGGTCTGGAGCTGATCCCCTCTGACGGCGCTCATGAGACCCCCGGGCGGACACCTGACTGAGGGCTGGAAGCCTCAGAACCACGGGTCACTCCCTTTCTGGTCCCCAAGGGGCCCAGTTTGGGGCGCTTTGTGGCAGCGGCTCCGGGAAACGGATATACAGGGGTGGGCACGTCGCGGCCCGTGGATCGCATCCAGCCTGTGCTGGTCAGGTTTCATGTGTCCGCCTGGCCGGGCTGTGGTGCCCGGCCGTTCGGTCAAACACCTGTGGCGACGCGGTTACAATCTGTTGCTTAAAAAAAAAAAAATTTTTTTTTACATTTATTTATTTTTGAGACAGAGACAGCATGAGCAGGGGAGGGGCAGAGAGAGAGGGGGAGACACAGAATCCGAAGCAGGCTCCGCTCCGTCAGCCCAGAGCCCGACGCGGGGCTCGAACTCACAAACCGTGAGATCATGACTTCACCGACTGAGCCACCCGGGCGCCCCACAATCCGTTGCTTTCAGTGAAGGACATGGGCCTCTGTGATGTGGGTGGGCCTCACCCAATCAGTTGAAGAACTTAAGGGCAAAGACCGGGTTCCTGGGGAAGAAGGAATTCTGCCTCAAGACCGTAAAGAAATCCCGCCTGAATTCCCAGCTTTCCCAGGCTGCCCTACACACTTCAGACTCAAGACCACAACATCCGTTCAGAGAATCCCAAGCAGGCTCCACACTGCCAGCGCAGAGCCCAACGCAGGGCTCGAACCCACGAACTGTGAGATCATGAGCAGAGCCTAGGCCAAGAGCTGGGTGCCCGACCGACGGGCCACCCAGGCGCCTCCGCACACTGAACGCTGGAGACGTTTGTCCGTGGAGGGAAGGTAATGGGATAAAGGATAAAAATGGGGTAAAGAGAAGAAAGGATAGAAAATACATAGGAAAAGAACACAAAAAGGAACAGAACACCACCACCCAAACAAGCCCTGGAGCCGAGCACGAAGGCGGGTCTGCTGGTCGCGTGCTGCCCTCTCGTGGGCACTGGGAGCACTGCAGCCCTTAGACAGCTAGAAAGATCCGGAGCGTGCTCACCGCTGCAGGGGCGCGTTGCATGGGTGCACGACAGTTGTTTTTTAAAATTGTGGTGAACTATACATGATCTATGACTTACCATCGTAACCACTTTTAACTGCGCAGCTCAGCGGCATCAGGCGCGCTCGCGCTGCCGCGCCGCCGCCCCCGCCGTCCGTCTCCAGAACTTTCCATCTCCCCAAACCGAGACTCCGTCCCCCCCCCCCCCCCCGCGTGAAGCACGGACTCCCTGCCCCCTGCCATCGACTCTCTGTCTCTGTGAGCGGGACTCCTCTGGGGGACCCCCTGTGGGCGGGGTCACGCAGGACGTGTCCTTCTGCGTCCGGCTCCTGTCACCACGCGCAGTGACCTCCAGATCCATCCACGTGGTGGCAGGTGGCAGGACGTCCCTCCTTCCTGAGGCTGGCTGATACTCCGGCGTCCGCAGATTGTAAATCACACTGCTGTGAACATGGGTGTGGAAGTGTGTCCCCAAGAACCTGCTTTTGGTTTGGGGGGATGAAGACCCAGAGAGAAATTGCTGGGTACAGTATATACCATATATGTAGTAATTCTCTTTTGAAGGCTTTGAGGACCTGCCGTGCTGTTTAGCACAGACCACGGTTTCCTCAAGTTCGTCTCCCCTTGAGGCTTATTTTGGTTATTTCCAGCCCTTTGCCCCTATAAATGAGCTTGAGGGGCATATGCTCACACACGTGTCTTTGCAGACATTTAAGATATATTCCAAGAGGTGGAATCTCGTGAAAACGTGTTTGCATTGAACACTGGGGCAGAGGTTACCAAGTTACCTCTACAAGACGTGTGCTCGGACTTCAGGATGTATTACGAAGCTGTAGTCATCAGGACAGGATGGCACTGGCCCAAGAACAGACACTCAGATCAGTGGAACAGGATAGAGAGCCCAGAAACGGACCCACAACTAATCGTATGGCCAACTCATCTTTGACAAAGCAGGAAAGAAGATCCCATGGAAGGAAGACAGTCGCTTCAGCAAGCGGTGCTGGGAAAACCGGACAGCGACAGGCAGAAGAATGAACCTGGACCACTTTCTCACACCAGACACAAAAATAAACTCGACATGGATGACAGACCTAAGCGTAAGACAGGAAGCCATCAAAATCCTCAGGGAGGAAGCAGGCAAAAATCTCTTTGACTTTGGCCGCAGCAACTTCTTACTCAACACGTCTCCGGAGGCAAGGGAAACCAAAGCAAAAATGAACTACTGGGACCTCATCAAAATAAAAAGCTTCTGCGCAGTGAAGGAAACAATCGGCGAAACTAAAAGGCGACTGACGGAATGGGAGAAGATATTTGCAAACGACACGTCAGATAAAGGGTTGGTATCCAAAATCTGTAAAGAAGTTATCAAACTCAACACCCAAAAAAACCAAATAGTCCAGTGAAGAAATGGGCGAAAGACATGAATAGACACTTCTCCAAGGAAGACATCCAGATGGCCATCAACACATGACAAAATGCTCAACATCACTCATCATCAGGGAAATACGAATCAAAACCACCATGAGATACCCCCTCACACCTGTCAGAATGGCCAACAGTAACAACTCAGGCAACGACAGATGTTGGTGAGGATGCGGAGAGAGAGGATCTCTTTTGCATTGTTGCTGGGAATGCAAGCTGGTGCAGCCACTCTAGAAAACAGTATGGAGGTTCCTCAAAAAACTAAAAATAGAACTACCCTACGACCCAGCAATTGCACTACTAGGCATTTATCCACGGGATACAGATGTGCTGTTTCGAAGGGACACATGCACCCCAGTGTTTATAGCAGCACTATCGACAATAGCCAAAGTCTGGAAAGAGCCCGAATGTCCATCCATCGATGGATGAGTGGATAAAGAAGATGTGTAATACACACACACACACACACACACACACACACACACACACACACTGGAGTATTACTCGGCAATCAAAAAGAATGAAATCTTGCCATTTGCAACTATGTGGATGGAACCGGAGGGGATTATGTGAAGTGAAATTAGAGAAAGACAAAACTCCTATGACTTCGCTTATATGAGGACTTTAAGACACAAAACAGATGAACATAAGGGAAGGGAAGCAAAAATAATATAAAAACAGAAAGGGGCACAACACATAAGAGACTCTTAAATATGGAGAACAAACAGAGGGTTACTGGAGGGGTGGTGGGAGGGGGGATGGGCCAAATGGGGGAGGGGCATTAAAGAATCTACTCCTGAAATCATTGCTGCACTGTATGCTAATTAACTTGGATGTAAATTTAAAAAAATTAAATTAAATTAAATTAAATTAAATTAAATTAAATTAAAAAAGACGTATGCTCTCAAAAACAGCACACAAAAGAGCTTTTTTCCTTATCGACACTTTGGGCTGGATCATTCTTTGCTGAGGGGGCGGCCCTCTGTGCATTGGAGCGTGCTGAGGGGTATCCCTAACTAGATTTCAGTCATCTCCTCCCCTGAGTTATAATGATCAAAAATGTCTGCAGACATCGCCGAATACCCCTGGGGCTGAAATCGCTCCTGGTTGAGAACCAGTGCCCCATGTCTATACAGCTAGAGCACAAGACTGTTACTCGTTTGCAATCTGGATGGTAGCTATCCATTGTTGATTTCACGTGAGTGTCTCTTCCGGTGACTAAGGTCAGACCCCTTTTCATAGGTTTTGTTCCCTTTGATCTATTGCAAGTCTTTCCTATGGTGGTCTATTCATGTCCTTTGCATATCTTTTCTGTTAATGTTTTGTCGTTGATTTGTAGGCACTCTTTACATATTCGTGGCCTTGTAAAAATCTTTTGCAAGTATGTTGCAAATATTTCTCTCACGTTTGTTTGTTTTCTGGACTGTTTGCCAGGCATAACATTTTAAATTTTATGTAGTGAAACTTCCAAGTCTTTCATGGTCTCTGGGGCTTTGTTCTTGCCTAGAAAGGCCCTCACATTCTGATTCTATAAACAGTTTCTCTCATATTTTCTTCCAGTATTTTATGTTTTAATTATATATATATATATATATATATATATATATATATATATATGTATTTATTTTGAGAGAGAGAGAAAGGGGGAGAGCACAAACGAGTGGGGAAGAGCAGAGTTAGAGGGAGACAGAGAATCCCAAGCAGGGTCCCCACTGTCAGCATGGAGCCCGACACGGGGCTTGAACTCACAAACCATGAGATCATGGCCTGAGCCGAAACCAAGAGTCAGATGCTCAACCGACAGAGCGCCTCCCACCCCAGGCGCCCAATATTTGACCTATTTGTAATGCATATCGGTGAATGATATGGTATAGGGAAGCAATTTAAGGCTTTTTCTCAAAGAATAGCTCAAAAGTTGTCCTACCACAGGAGCCCTGTGAAACGGCTCCAAAGGCAGAGCCACAAAAATTGGGGGCAAAAAGCAAATAATTCGGTATCGGACAATAAACTAAAGTGTAACATTAAGAAAGATTTTCACGTTAGGGGAATCAGGGTGGAGGGCATATAAGAAGTCTCTGTGCTCTCTGTGCAACTTTTCTCTAAATATACAATTATTCTAAAATAGAACATTTGTGGGTTTTTCCCCCGTAGAGCTGTCTTATCAAAATTTATCAAAGAAATTGTCATTTTTCCACTAACTGAAAAGCCTCCAGATGTGTTGGGGTCTATTTCTGCCCTTTGGATCTGTCTCGTTCCCTATAGAACCGGTTCTTAAAAACAGAAAGTTAAGGGGCGCCCGGGGGGCTCAGTCGGTTGAGCGGCCGACTTCGGCTCAGGCCATGGCCTTGCAGTTCACGAGTTCGAGCCCCGCGTCGGGCTCTGGGCCGACAGCTCGGAGCCTGGAGCCTGCTTTGGATTCTGTGTCTCCCTCTCTCTCTCTGCCCCTCCCCTGCTCGTGCTCTCTCAAAAACAAATAAACACATTGAAAATGTAAAAAACTCAGAAAGTTAAAATAAGGAAAATGAACTCCCTGAAGCCCTAATTTGAAAATAATCACGTGGGGCGCCTGGGTGGCGCAGTCGGTTAAGCGTCCGACTTCAGCCAGGTCACGATCTCGCGGTCCGTGAGTTCGAGCCCCGCATCGGGTTCTGGGCTGATGGCTCGGAGCCTGGAGCCTGTTTCCGATTCTGTGTCTGCCTCTCTCTCTGCCCCTCCCCCATTCATGCTCTGTCTCTCTCTGTCCCAAAAATAAATAAAAAACGTTGAAAAAAAAATTAAAGAAAATAATCACGAAGTCAGCCAGGGTTGGGGGAAACGAAGGTGATTGATTGGAGCTCAGGTAACCGTTTCGCCCCATACTATTTGTGTGATATTTATGCATTCGTCTCTTCATTTACCCAGGAAACGTTTATTTAGCACCTACTGTGTGCCATGCCCTATGCTGAGTGCCGGGGACCCAGAGAAGGCCACGGCAGAATCCTGCTCCCGTTCTCCCATCGAGCGAGGGGATACAGAGCTACACAGAGTATAATCTCAAAGTGTGATTACTGCATTCATGGGAATAATGAGGGAGGGGCCAGAGACAGAACAGCAGAAACACCTACTTTAGTTGAGAGGGTGGGGGGAGTTCCCTAGGTGCCATCTGAGCTGAGATCAGAGGAATGAGACGAAACCAATTTGGCCAACGGTGTATGAAACAGAGGGCACAGCCCGTGCGAAGGTCCTGGGGCAGGACCTGAATGGACCGTTGAAGAAACCGAGAGGAGGCCCGTGTGACTGGAGCATTGAGCCAGGGGTGATAGGGAGGAGGGGAGGCTAGGGAGGGGGCAGAGCAGGTCGTGCAGGACTTTGGGGGCCATGGGGAGGATTTGGGCTTTTACCCTGAGGGAGGTGGGCGCCCTGGAGGGCGGTGAGCAGGGAAGGAGGGGGTAACCTGACTTGGGTGCTCATGGGTGCCCTCTGGTGGCCGCTGAGGCGAGTTCTGCCTGTGAGGACCAGAGCTGCCGGGGGCGGAGGGGTGGGGGGTTGGGGCTCAGAGCTGAAGAGGTTGTGTTGGTCCAGGCGCACAATGGCGGCACTGGGCCTCGGTGACCCCACCCCTAAAATGAGATTGCCGGGGTTTGGTGGCCACGCTCAGTCCTTTGCGTGGCACACGATAAATGCTCGACAGATCCCAGTTGCCTCTTAAGAGCTCACTTAGTCCTTTCCGCGGCCTTATGAAGAAGGGATTATCATTATCCTGGTTTCTAGATGAGGAAACTGAGGCACAGAGAGGGAAGGGACTTGTCCAAGGACACACAGCAGGCGACTGGCAGAGTGGAGGTCTTGCTTTTAACCCCTGCATGTCCAGGAAGATAAGATCACAGAGCAAATGCCTGGAAGAGTCCATCTAGTCTGGGAGGGCTTCCTGGAGGTGGTGACACGGGCCTGAGACCTAAAAGCTGAGCTGGAGCTACCCCGGGGCAAACTGGGGGAGAAAGAGCGGCCCGGCAGGAGGGACTGCAAGGGAAAGACCCTGGGAGAGGACCCGCAGGGATGCAGGGGCTCGGGTGAGTGCAGGGGCGTGTTTTTCCCTGACCCTCCCCTGCCCGTTACGACCACCACATGGCTCTTTTCCTCTCCCGGCAGCACTGTTCCCAGGGACCACCCCTCCCTCTCCCTTTCAGATTGGGTGGCTTGGCTCTGACCCCCCTCCCCCAGCCACCTCCAGCTGGTAACAATCCCCAGAAAGGGGTCATTAAGTGGCCCAGCTGAGGCCGCCGATCACCAGCATACAGGCACTATTTTAATTTTCCACTGATTTGTCTGCGGTGGGCCCCCCAGAGCTGAGCCATGTGTATGTGTGCAGAGGAACTTCGAATCCCAAAGCCGATTACGGGGAGTGAAGGCAGAGGAAAGGGCTTGGGTGGGAGGGCCTCACTGAGAGACAGCTGCGAGGTCAACTGGCCTGGTTTCTGGGACCCCCAAGTCTATGCCCCCTGCCTGAAGTGCGGGCTTCTTAGGGCCCTGCTGAGCTCTTCGCCGCGCACGTTCAGGACAACCATTTCTCTGGCTTCCATCCGCCCATCCATCCATCCCTCTATCTCACCACCCATCTGTCCATCCATCTACCCATCCGTCCATCTGTCCATCCATCCATCCCTCTATCTATCCACCCACTGTCCATCCATCTACTCATCCGTCCATCCATCCGTCCACCCATCCATCCATCCATCCCTCTATCTAACCACCCATCTGTCCATCCATCTATCTATCCACCCATCTGTGCATCCATCCATCCATCCATCCACCCACCCATCCGTCCATCTATCCATCCATTCCTCTATCTATCCACCCATCTGTCCATCCATCCATCCATCCATCCATCCATCCATCCACCCACCCATCCGTCCATCTATCCATCCATCCCTCTATCCACCCATCTGTCCACCCATCTATCCATCCATCCATCCATCCACCCACCCATCCATCCATCCCTCTATCTATCCACCCATCTGTCCACCCATCTATCCATCCATCCATCCATCCATCCATCCCTCTATCTAACCATCCATTAATCCATCTGTCCATCTGTCCATCCATCTGTCAATCTGTCCATCTGTCCATCCATCCATCCATCCACCCATCCGTCCATCTATCCATCCATCCCTCTATCTATCCACCCATCTGTCCACCCATCTATCCATCCATCCATCGATCCATCCACCCACCCATCCATCCATCCATCCCTCTAACCATCCATTCATCCATCCGTCCATCTGTCCATCCATCTGTCAATCTGTCCATCCGTCCATCCATCCATCCATCCATCCATCCATCCATCCATCCACCCATCCGTCCATCTATCCATCCATCCCTCTGTCTATCCACCCATCTGTCCACCCATCTATCCATCCATCCATCCGTCCATCTGTCCATCCATCCATCCATCCACCCATCCGTCCGTCCGTCCATCCGTCTGTCCATCCATCCATCCATCCATCCATCCACTCATCATCCCTCCCTCAATTCACCCCTCCCTCCATGCCGTTGACAAATATTTATTGATCATGAAAGACGCACCAGGTACCATTTTAGGCCCCAGGTGACTTCTCCACACCTTACTCAGCGTCCCCCCTCCCCAGAGCATCTCCCAGGGTCCCTAGCCTCAGCATCCTCCCCTTCAAGCCTGCTCCTCCCTCAGTGTCCCATCTCATGGATAATCCCGCCATCGCTCCCCAACCCTGAGGTGGGAATGTGAGCGCCACCCTCGTCTCTCGCCTCTCTGTCACTCCCCATGGACTGTTGGTCCCATTTTCTGTGCATTCTCCCCCGCCGGGGCGTCTCCCTCATCCATCCCCTGGTCCTGGCCTTGACTCAGGTCTTCTTTTCTCCCTCCAGAGCATTGCTCCCATCCCCTCCTGGTCCTCATTCCAATCCCCACACCTGCCTTCTGTCTGGCCGTGTCCCTCCCGCTCAAACATCTGCCATGGCTCCCTATGGCCTTGGAGAGAGAGAAAGGCCCTGCTTCCCAGCTCAGCATTCAAGGTCCACCGAGGTCTGGCTCCACACACCACTGTCCCCTCCCACCCCTGCCTCACATTCTCCCTATGGCGGCTCTGTTGCACCCAGAACATTCCCGCCTGGACCACACCTTCGTCTGAACGGTTCCTTGCGCCAGGAATGCCCTGCTGCAATCTCTTTGTGTGGAAAACCTTAGTATCCCTCCAGGCCTGGCTCAAATGCCACCTCCTCCAGGGACCCCCTGGCCAGGGGCACTCCCTGCTCCGTGAGTTTCTATCAAAGGACCAGATGCCTCCACGCTGCCATTTGCTCGGCCCTCCAGAGGCAGAGCCCTGGAGGTCTGCAAGGCCACCGAGTACAAAGGTGAACAGAAGCACAGTGTCATCAGCTTGTGAGCGCTTGGCCTGGGGCTGGGGCACGGCCCAGAAGCACAGACTCTCTGGGTCCTGGCTTGCCCTTCTCTGATGACTTCTAGAAGGAGCAGTGCCCCAGCTCCACCCTCTCCGGGAGGGGCAGCCCCAGGTGCCCCCAGGGGAGGGTCTGACACTGCATTTGTCTGCCCCGGAGAAGAAAGCAGCAAGGAGAATTTGGGTGCCCTATAGGAAGGGCTTCTAGAAGGCAGGACGGGGGCTGATGGATGCCGCCGGCTCTCAGGTTCGTGCCAGGCTGAACTGGGGGCTGTGTGTTGCCTTCCCCTACGGACGCAGTCCATTCGTTCGGTCACCGAAAAGTACCACCCCGACTCCGTCACTGTAGGCTGACGGTGGCGCCCCAGCTCCGCAGCCAGGTGGCCCGGGTTCGAGTCGCGGTGCCGCCTCTCCCCAGCTCTGTGGACAAGTCCCTTCACAGCGCCGTGCCTCAGTTTCCCCGTCTCTGAAGTGAGGGGCATCGCGGGTCCCGACCGTCGACACCACCAGCGCCCAGCGATGCTGGGGTCCGCCCCCCACCCTGGTCCTGCCTTCTGTGTCTCCCCGACTCTCTTCTCCGGGGCTCCCCGCCCTTTCCCTCCCCGCCGCCGACATTCCCGGCCCGGGCGCTCCGGGAAACATTCCGTGGTTTGCAGCAGACTGTCCGGCTCCTCGGAGCCTCAGATGTGGGCAGAGTGGGCGGCGGCTGGGCGGGCGCAGGCTGGGGGCTGGGGAGACCGTGCACCCCCCGACCCCCCACCCCAGCGCCGGGCGCACGACGGGGGAGGTGGCGGGCAGCACTCACGGATGGGCAGATGGGGGAGGCCCTCCCCTGCTTAAAGCCCTCCCAGGGCTCCCTAGTGCCCTCTGAATAAAGCCCAGGCCCTCCCCGAGGCCCACAAGGCCTGCAGGACCTACCGTGACCCCTCCTTGCCCCTCGCTCTTCACTCTGGTCCAGCCACACTGGCCTGCTCGCTGTTCTCCCCAACATACCTGACCCGGTGGTGCCCCAGGGCCTTTGCACGTGCTGTGCTCTCTGCCAACCCCCCCACCCCCAGACCTTTGGCCCATCGAGATCACTCAGGCTGCCATGTCACCTCCTCAGAGAGTCCTTCCTGGCTCACCCAGTTTCTAACACCCTCTTCCAACGTCCTCCCAGCCCTCCTCCCACTTTGAAATAATCTCATGCGTTTATTCATTTCCTCTCTTACTGTTTCCTGTGCCCCGGCCCAGGAAGGGCGGGGCTGGGTGGTCCTGGTGCACTCACTGAATGGGCCGCACGACCTGGGCAGCCTTCCTGGAGTCTAACCATGGTCTGTCCTGCCGTCGCTGCGACCCGGGCACGGCCCTCGACAGTTTGCAAGACACGTCCCCGGGGTCAGCAGCTGACCGGATTTCCTGCACCGCTCGGCGGGGAGGAGGCCGTTACTCACGCCCCGCCCCGCTTTGCCTGCTCTTTGACCAAACGAACAGGGACTGAATGAACTTGGCGGCTTGATGACGTTTGAGGGTCTGACACACTCCTGACTCCTCGACGGACATGACATGATTCACGTATCGAGGCTGCATTCATTGCTAGGGACACACAGTGGCCATGTTCACGGTTTCCTTCTGATTGGACGAGGAGTGAAAATTAGACCACTTCCTGGGTCCCTGAGCGTCTCTGGGCCACGGGCGCCGCCACTTCCCCTGACTTCGGAGACACCGAGCCTCGCTGAGGCTGGGATCCCGCTCCCATCCGGGCCCCCATTCTGAACGCCCGCCTGCGCCCCTCAGTCATCTTGGGGGCTTTGATGTTCTGAGCATAAGGGGACCTCTTGAGAATCATCCAGACACTCTGCTTCAGAGCGGGGGGATCCCCACCAGCTGGGGCTTGTTTGCCTCCTGTCTCAGGTGCCTCACTACCTTCCACCCACTTAGGAGAAAGTCTTTACCCTAGTGGAGCTGAGCCCGACAGACGCCAAGCTCTGCCCTCTGGGTTGTGCGGACCCTCCCGCCGGCCCTGCCCGGCTTCCTGCGCCCAAGGGCGGTCGGCTCTTGTGTTTGGGGGCTCCTCGCGGGTGGGGCTGGGGCTGGTCTTGTTTGGGATTCCCGGATGACCCAGCTTGGGGCTGAGCCCGGAGGCAGGTTGAGGAGAACGTGGCCAATTTGACAGAATTGGCCCGGCTGGCTTGTGTTCTGGGCGGAGGCCCTGACTCTCAATCTTTCCCTGCAGGCCGGTGAACCCCGGCCTCTTTCCTCTTCAGCATATGTTCCGGGGTGACACCTGCCCTGGCTCCCGATCCCCCCTGCCTCGGCCCTCCTACCTCTGTTGATAACACCGCAAGTTTGTACAAGAACGTTCTCAGTCTCACAAGGCCAGTGCAGCGTGACTTTCCGGGGACCTGGGAGCTGGGCGAGGGGGACTCGGGACTCGCTGCCCTCACCTCTGATCTGGGGCCGCAGGCCTTTTCTCCCGTTCCCAGCTCTGCCCTTCACTTGCAGGGGGGACTTTGAACACATCACCCCGTGATCTGCGTTTTCAAGTTCATTGTGAAGTTCCCGCCATTCTTTCCGCCACCCCCGGGTCGCCATCATCACTGGCCTGACGCTGTCCTAGCCTCCCCCCTGGTCTCTGGCTGCCACGTCAGCCCTGGACGACTTCTCCCCCACAGAAGCCCAAGGGAGCTTTTAAAAATGTGAAACAGGCCTCCTCTGCCCACAGCCCTCCAGGGCTCCCACCTCCCTGGGGTGGAAGCCCAAGTCCTCCCTGGGCCCCCAGGGCTCTGCACAACCTGGCCTGCTCCCTCCCTGCCCTTCCCTCCTCCCTCTCTCCCCCAGCCACATGGGCTTCCTTGCTGTTCCTTCAACAGGCCAGGCCCAGGCCTGCCCCACGGCCTTTGCATGGGCTGTTCCTGCTGCCTAGAATGATGGTCCCCCTTCTCGTCTAATGAATTCTGTCTCATTCGGGTCTCATCAGGTCTCAGAGCAGAGGTCACCTCTTCAGTGAAGCCCTCCTGGATTGCCCAGTCTTATCGAACGCCTCCGGATCCTTATAACCCTTTCTACATTCGTGGTTGTCTTACTTTGCACTGCCCCAAGGGGACAGGGATCTTTGTCTGGGTCACTGCTGTGCTCCCAGCACGGGAAGGCGGTAGGTGTTTAATAAATGTTGGCTGAATGGGGAATGACACATAAAACCAACGTGTGCCGCTCCCCAGAAGTGTGGGGAAATCTGCCCTCGTGGATCCCAAGATAGCGACACCCTGACCTTGAGGAAGGCGCCCCCACTGCCCCCAACCCCGCCCAGGTCAGATGGACCTGAGAGGCAGCGGCTCGGAGGGGTCGCGGAGGTCACCAGGCCCCGTCTCCCCCCCGCAAGTCCCGACTCTCCCCAGAAAGCGGCAGGGCCCTGGCAGAGAAGCCCGAGACATCCAGGCCCCAAACCGTTTTCCCAGTGGCGGAGCCTGAGAACCAGAGAGGGGAAGCCACTGACCCGAGGTCACAGAGAACGTCCAGTTCAAACCCAGGGCTGTATGGCTGACGGAAGCTTTCAGAGTCTGGCTGTGGGTGATGGGCCAGCTCCTGGGGGGACGGGGAGCGGGACGGTGGAGCGGGCAGTGGTGTGTTGGCCTCATGGCCTTGGCCGTCCCCCCCCCTCCCCCGGCTGGATCCCCTCTCCGGGTCCTGGTCACACTGCCTGGAAGCTTCTGGAAGGGTGCTGGGTCTTAGGGGTGGACGCTGCAAGGCATCCACTCCCTCCCTGGGGTCAGGGGGGCCCAGAAGCGAGGCCAGGGTCGCCTTCGGTTCACCCACCTGGGGGCCCCCCTCGTCCCCCCCGCCCCCAGCCCTCTCTGCGCTCAGAACTTCGTGCCACAGGCCCCCGGGGCGACAGGAGTCACGGCCGCGCCAACACCAGCTCTGCACCCTGGCTGGCTCCCCGCCGCCCGCCGTGCCCTCCGCGGCCACCAAACGGGCGCCTTCCGGGCGGCCTCGGCCACGCTTCCAGGTGGCGGACTCCGGCAGGGTGCTCCCTCCGTGGTCCGGCCTCGGTTTCCCCGCTCTGACCACCTCGCCCCCTTCTGCGGACTCCCGGGGCGGGACGGCCCGGCCGCAGCCGCGCCGGACCGCCGGGCCCCCAGAGTCTCGGGTCTCGGGGAGGCCCTCGCCGCCCCCGCCCCGCGCCCCACTCACCATCCACCACATCTTGGCCGTCACGTCGTAGCACAGCTGCCACTTGACCGAGGTCTCTCCCGGCTTGCTGGACACGGGGGGCCCGGGCACCTCCATGCTCGGCCGGGGGCGAGGGCGGCCGGCGCGCGTCACTCGGAGAGCGGCGCGGGCTGGGCCGGCCGCCGGGGCTGGGGGTCAGGGGAGCCGGCTCCCATCGGGGCGTCGGAAGAGGCTGCGGCGGCCCCGGGGTGGGGGGTGGGGGGTGGGGGGCGGCGCCGGGCGGGGCGGCGGGGACGAGGATGCGCTAATCCGAGACCCGCCGGGCCATCCCCGCCGAGGGGCCACCCGCAGCCGGAGGAGGCCGCGCGCGCGCGTGTGTGTGCGCGCGTGTGTGTGCGCGCGCGTGTGGCGGCGACCCGCCCGAGCGTGGATTTGTGAATGAGGCTCCGACTGGGCATATGCCCCCCCCCCCAACCCCCCGCCCGCCCCCGGAAGGCGTGTGTGGCTTGTCCGGGCTGCCCCCCGCCCCTCTGCCTCCCCCGTCGCCTCCGTCAGGGCAGAGCGCCCGGGGCCACGGGGAGCCCCCTCCCACCCGCCCACCGCCCCATCCCGGCCGCCCGGGGAACAGGCCCCAGGCCTGAGGCGGTGGGACGGCGGAGGGCACGTCTTGAGGGGCTGGAGGCGCCGTGGGGGAGGAGGGTGCGCCCTGGGTTTGGGGGGCGGCGAGGGCTGTTCAGCTCCGGCTGCGCGGATCTCTGATCTCTCTCGGCCCAGTCGCTGTCCCTCTCTGGGCTCCCCGCCTGGAAGCGTCTGGAAGCGGGCAGAGAATCGCCGAGGTTGGGGGTTCAGAGAAGGGGCTGCTGTTCTCATGATTTCAGCCTTTCCTTCCTTGTCCCAGCCCCTGAGAAGAGGCGCGCCTGGGAGGTTCCTTCCGTTCCACAGCCTGATCGTGGCCGTGCATTTATGGAGCTCCGAGTGTGTGCCCCGTCTCCACGAGACCGTCAATGTTCTGTGTAAGTCCGTTGTCCCGGCCCCACACTGGGAGTGTTTGGGGGGTGGGGGCTGAAGGCAGACGGCAGGAAGGACTTCCCAGTGAGGGCTGCCCAGGCGCTCCGATGTGGCAGGGACAGGGGCTGGCTGGAAAGCGTTGCCTTCGGGTTTCCGGGTGGCCTGGCGGTGTGCCGGTCAGGACCCCGCACAGGAAGCAGGCGGGGTTCAGCAGGTGCTGCACGTACATGGGGACCAAGGCTGCCCGTACACGGGGAACGTGGCTGCCCACGCTCACCCTCTCTGCTCTGTCCCCCAACGACCTGGACCATTCTTCCTCACACGGGGCTCTGACTGGCCCTCTCATCTGCCTGCAACCCTCCATGGTTCCCAGTGTCCCCCAGTTCAGTCCCCAGGCCTGGCTTCCCTGCGTCCCCTCTGCCTGGTACACCTTTGTTCTTTTATCACCTAGGGACTCCTGTGCATCCTTCAAAACCCAGCCCGACATCCCCCACCTCCCCCTGAGGGTGAAAGTTAGAGACAAAGAGAAACAGAGATACAGAAACAAAGGGAGAGACAGAGATACACTCATGAGAGAGTTAGAGAGAGAGAGAGAGAGAGAGAGACCCAGCCCCGCCCCGCCCACCGTCTGGGTCACACACTCTTAACTCCCACCCTGAGAGGCCTGGGTTCTCAGCCACATTTTCCTTCGCAAGACGATGCCCACTGTGACCCACTCCCTCCGGTCCCCGGGCCCCACCCCGGGCACACAGATTGAGAATATCTGCGCCAGCTTGGGGGCCCGTGGAGGACAGGACGGGGAGCTGAGTCCTCGCCGGGACTCTGGCATCACCCAGGCGGGGGGGCCGTGCGTGCAGTGGGCTGCGATTGCTTCCAGAGACCCAATTATTGGGACCCTCGTCATTCGCAGCAGCCATTTCTTAACCACTGGCTCTGCTCCAGGCCGACGATCACACCCTCCCAAGGGCCGTGTGAGGCCAGGACTTTGGGTGTCCCTATTGTACAGACAGGGAAACTGAGGCTCAGAGAAGTCTGGTCAGGAGCCTAGGGACACACGGCAAGCAGTCACCCCCGAGGTGTGGGAGGGCGGCACCTCCACCCAGCAACTCCCCTCCCCTCCTGTGGGCCTCAGCTCAGACGTCACCTCCAAAGGGAGGTGACCCCCCCCAACCCCGTTTAAAATCGCGCCCCCTCCCAGCTTCGCTGTTCTTTGTCGCGATTATTTCTTGTCTGTGACCCCCAGTGGCGTGTCAGCTCCGGGAGGGCGAGGGCCTTCGCCCGTCTTGTTCCCGGCTTTGGCCTCAGTGTCGGGAACAGCACCTGGCACAGAGTCGACGCTCAGTAATATATTTGTTGAATGGATGAATGAGGGAATAAATAAGGGGTCAGGCCTTTGCCAACAATGGCGTTTCCTGCTGACTGTTACAAAAGGCATTTTCATATTGCCACAGAAGATGCAGGTCTGGCAAGAGGGGTGGGGAGGGGCCGGGGGCCAGGCGAGGCCACGCCCCAGCCGTCTCACCCAGCAGAGGCCAGCGCAGCCCCGCCCAGCGGACGCGGTTCGCCCACATGCGGGCCCCCGCCCGTAACTATAATTTGCCTCAGTACCTTGTGGTCGCAGGAGACAATTACCCCACAGATGTGCGGTCGGAGTAAGGCATTCAGACGGCGGGTCAGAGCCCGGGCCTTGGCGGAAGGCAGATGTGGAAAGCCGGCTTCAAACAAGGAGGGGGGAGAGAGTGCGCGAGAGAAGCAGAGAGAGAGAGAGAGTGGGGGAGAGAGACACAGAAGGTGAGGAACAGAGACACGCACACGGGGGAACGGAGGAGAGGGCGGAGTGAGAGGGAGACACACAGGAAGAGGCAGAGACGAGGAGAGACAGAGAGACAACACGAAACAGAGAGAAAGACCGAAACACAGAAAGAACCAGGAAGGCCAGGAGACAGGCACACCCCGGCCACGGCGGCAGGCTGGGGGGCTGCTGGGTCACATACCCTCCGCTCCCAGCCCCACGGGCCTGGCTTCTCAGCTACAGTTTCTGCTCAAGGAAATTGAGACCCCTGAGGACCGGCCCAGACCCTCAGCAGCACCTGAGCTGGGCCAGGGCCTGGGCCTCTGCGAGCTCCCCTGCCCTGACGACCTGTCCCCCCATACCAAGGACAGAGGGCCCAGGTCCACAAGCCTTTGCCCACTCCGTGCCTCAGTTTCTCCAGCTGCCAAATGAGCAGGCTAGCTTAGGGAAGCCCTGCTGTCTTCTGTCATCCACAGACTACTCTCCCCATGTTGCCCACGTATAACTGAACATTTTTTTTTTAAGTTTATGTATTTATTTTTGAAAGAGAGAGAGAGAGAAAGGGAGGGACAAAGGGAGAGAAAGGATCCCAAGCAGGCTCTGGGCTGTCAGCACAGAGCCCAATGTAGGGCTCGATCTTAGAAACCGTGAGATCATGACCTGAGCCAAAACCAAGAGCTGGGTGCTAACCGACTGAGCCACCCAGGCGCCACTGAACATTTTTCTTTCTTGTTTTTTAAGTTCATTTTTATTTATTTTTGAGGGAGGGAGAGAGAGAGAGAGAGAGAGAGCACGCATCCCACGCAGGCTCCATGCTGTCAGTGCAGAACCTGATGCAGGGCTCGAACTCACAAACCATGAGATCATGACCTGAGCTGAACTCAAGAGTCAGACGTTTAACCCACTGAGCCACCCAGGCACCCCAAACACTTTTCTTTTGATCAAGCTATTTATATTAAAAAAAAGATGTAGATCTATTTTTCCTTCCCTTTTTATTTTCATTTTAGAGAGAGGGAGAGCAAGCAGGGGAGAGGGACAGAGGGAGAGAGAGAATCACAAGCAGGATTCACACTCAGCATGGAGCCTGACTGGGGGTTTGATCCCACAACGCTGGGATCACAAACTGAGCTGAAATCAAGAGTCGTACACTCAAACTGACTGAGCCACCCAGGCACCTCGAGACTTAGATGTATTTAAAGAAAAAAGGATAACTCACCACTCAGGCTGCCGTGAGTCAAGGTCAGCTGTAAAGGTAAATGTAACAAACACCTCAATCTTATCCAACTCTGACCTGAGAGCAAGCCTAAAGCCTGCTCTCTCTTCGTTAAGAAGACAACCAAACATTGGAGAGGTGTTACAGACAGGTCAAGAGCATCCAGGGGCTGTGGGACAGGAGCAAGTGATCTAACACATGTGTAATCAGAATCCCAGAAGGAAAAAAAAAAAAAAAAAAAGAATCCCAGAAGAAGAAGACAAGAGGCTGAAGAGTATTTTAAGAGAGAATGGCCAATAACTTTAAAAAGTCAAAGACATTAAACCACAGATCCCATAGCTCAGAAAATACCAACAGAATAAATACCCACCCAAGCACATACTCAGGTGTCATATTCGAAAAGCATAAAATTAAAGATACAGAGAAAAATTTTGAAGGCGGCCGAGGACGAAAAGACACATTACATACAGAGGACCATCAATAAGAGTCACCACAGATTTCTCATCTGAAACTGCACAGGCGAGAAGACAATGGACTGATATCTTGTGGATGGGAAAAGACTGTCAACCCAGAATTTTATACCCAACGAAAGTATCATTTGAAAATGAAGGAGAAAGGAAGGCTTTCTCAGCAAACAAAACAACTGGAAAAATTCGTGATTAGCAAGACACTCACTTTAAATATAAAGACAGATAAAGTGAAATGACGGGGGAAATGTATGAGAGAACACGAATTTAAAATATACTGGAGTGGATACATTAAAGCCAGACAAAGCAGACATGGTAGCAAGGTATGTACACTGATGATGGGGTCAATCTGCCAATCCTGAAAGTGTGTGTTTTTACACACATACAATCAGCAAACGATCTCACAAAGGACAATTGCAATACAGGAAATGAAAATGAATAGAGCTTAATGGAGAGTTTGGCGAACCTACAATTATACTTGGAGGCCTCCACACTATTCCCTCGACAATTGATGGGGAAAATGGACAGGAGGTCGGCAAGGCTGTGGAGGACCTGGATAACGCTGTCAACCAGCTTGAAATGACATGGACAGAACATTCTATCCAACAACAGGACAGTGTGCATCCTTTCCAAGTTCATCTGGACCATTCCCCAAGAGAGACCCTATTCTTTCATTGTATTCACCAAAATAGGGCATCAAAAGAACCTTAATAAATTTAAGAGAATTCAAGGCCATAACAAAACTATGTATCAGTAACACGAAGACATGTGGGGAAAAAAAAAAAAACCCTCTCCAAACAACCAACTTCTTAATAACCCAGATCAAAGAGGAAAGCGTAAAACATGAGAAAATACTTTCAAATACAATTATTTATTTATTTTTGAGAGAGAGAGAGAGAGAATGAGTTGGGGAGGGGCAGAGAAAAAGGGAGAGAGAGAATCCCAAGCAGACTCTGCACTGTCAATGCAGAGCCCTATGCGGAGCTCGAACTCATGAACTGTGAGATCATGACCTGAGCTGAAAACAAGAGCCAGATGTGTAACTGACTGCACCACCCCAGGTGCCCGGAGAAACTACTTTTAATTCAATGAAAATACAATGTATCAACACTTATGGGATGCAGCCAAAACAGGACTTTGGTGAAAAATTATAGCAGTAAATGTTTATATCATAGATTGTGTGAAAGTGCTTAATGCCATTAAGCTGTATGCCTAAAAATGGTTCAAATGGTAAATTTTATGTCACACTTGCTTTACGACAATTGAAGGAAAAACACAAGAGGGAGAAAGTAGCCTGGCCATGAGAAGGAAACCATCACCCTTGCCATATTCTCTTGGTTGGAGCAAGAGGCAGGTCCTGCCCTTGCCCAAGGGATGGCATGATCCAAGGGCAGGTCTCAGGGGATCAGATGCGCACAGCGCTCTTCTCCGCACGGGACAGACTTACCAGCTCAGGAACTTTCCCCCTGACCCTCGAACCCCACATGACCTTCCCGTTGGGTGGCCAGCTGGATTTCATCCTTTGCAATCACATGACTCAACGCTTGCTCGTGCCTTCCTGTAGCCCTTGTGCTGGCCCTTGACCCCTTACCCTCACCCTTCCAGACCCCCCTGAAATGCCACCTCCCATGGATTGGGACCTTCCATGACCACCAGAGGGCTCTTTTGTGTCTGCCTGGCTTTGTTCAGGCAAACTTCTTCCCTTCTCTGAGTCTCAATTTCCCCACCTGTAAAATGGGTGCGATGATGTTTTCTTTGCAGCTTTGTTGTGAGATTCAATGCGATGTCAGATGCCTCCTAACCAGGGTTCTGGGCGTGAGACATTCATTTATTCATTCATCAGACTTTTATTGAGCACCTTCTGTATGCTAGGTCCTGTACTGAGCCCCGGGGAACACCGCAAGACTGAGGCAGACCCCAAGCCTGCCTTCAGGGAGCTCACAGTATGTTGGGGGAGATGGACATTAGATAATTGTCTATTGTCATATTTAAATGATAAAGGTGACAAATCCTGACCGGGGGGGGGGTTCTGGGGAGCTCTGGTCTCATCTAAGCCACATCTAAGCCTCATCACACCACTGTTTGCCTGGAAGCCAACATAAGCTTCCTCTTTTTACTCAGCTCCCCCTGCACTATTTTCTCCATCAGTTTCGTCCTGAGGAACATCCGCCTGGAGATGTCGGGCAGATTCCTGAATCAAGAGCTGGGCTCATTTGAGGCTTTGATGGAGGGCAGACAGGCAGAGAAAGAATAGGCCCTTGTTCCTGTTGGGCTGGCTGAGGGCCTGGGGTTCTTTCTGGATCCTGTCCCCAGAACCTCGCCACACAATCCACCCACCCACACAGGACCCTCCAGCCAGGCCCTGGATCTGTCCACGACCCCCGGTGCTGAAGCTCCGGCTGCACGCAGCGAACCCGGTGCTGGAGTGAAGTGCTTGGCAGGGAGTGAGCGCTCGAAACTTATCCCAGGGCTTCACCCAGGCGCCATTGGTCTGAGCCGGTCTCTATGCCCGGCACACCCCAACCTGCACTGTACAGACCTCCAAAGAGAGGCAGGTTCCCTTCTCTACAGGCGGTTACTGTACCTTTAAGGATCACTCACTGCATCACTCTTTTTTTTTTTAATTTTTTTTTTCAATGTTTATTTATTTTTGGGACAGAGAGAGACAGAGCATGAACGGGGGAGGGGCAGAGAGAGAGGGAGACACAGAATCGGAAACAGGCTCCAGGCTCCGAGCCATCAGCCCAGAGCCCGTCACTGCATCACTCTTGATGTCACAATTACCCAGGGTCGATAGACTGGCTCGAGTTCCGGCTGCGGATTGGCTGGTGAATCATGAATATGTAGATCACCTCCACCTCCACCTCACTCTGGTAGGCTCGGGGAAAGAGAGGGGGCGGGGTGAAGGCGGGGCTGGGGCCGGGCGAGATGCTGGAGGTGCCAATTGGAAATTTTGTGCATTTTGTTTCCTGTTGGACCTCCAGGACCTACACCGCGTGTAGCATACAGTAGGCGCTCAATAAATGCTGGCAATCCAGCAGGGCTGATGTCTGAGAGTTCACTTTCCTGATTTGGAAGGAGGTTCTGTTTTGCCTTGTCACCTTACATTAAGTTGACAACGGCTGTTATTTATGTGCCTTAATTAATCTCCCTGATGGTCTCCACAGTCCTGGATGCGGCGCACTATCGTGAGTCCCATTTTGCAGATGAGGAAACTGAGGTTTGGAGAGAGAAAGAGGTTGCTCGAGGGCAGGCAGGCCCCGACTTGCACGTACTGAGAACCCAGAGGTGAGGGTCCCAGTCCGTGTCCTGGGGGGGGGGGCCCGCAAGCCCCGTTTGACCACCATGCACCCTGCTTGCGCCCTCTCTGCAGTCCTGAGGCCAGCCAGGCCAAGGGCCCCCTGTTCCGTCACTAGGACCTGGGAAATCCCTACCTGTCCACCTTAGCCACGGGTGTTCTCTGTGCTCAAGAGACTATGTGTGCCTCCATCCCAACCCGGCATCTCAGAAGCCAGGGCGGGGAGGAGAGAGAAGGGCTGGCAGCTGGACCACTGTCAACGTGGGGAGGAGCACGGCGAGGCGGGAGGTGGGGCTGATCCCGTTGACTTTAAGGGATAGGGTAGCCCTTGTACCCAGCAGAGAGTCCAGGGGTCCCCTCACCACCCCCTGCAGCCCGCGGAGCACTGCGTGGCACACAGTGGGTGCTCAATAAATGCTTGGTGGCATTTCAAAGTGGTGACGCCAATCCTGGACGAAGGCGTGGGTCTCTGCTGCCCCCTGCTGGTGTCTTGGGAAGAAGCCTTCGGAAAGGAAACTTCAAAGGGATTGATTTGACACCTGCATAGCGCTTGCTCCAGGCTTCCTTAACATCAACTCATTCGTTCCCACAACAACCCTCAAAAGGTGGTGTCCGATTAGCCTCATTTTGCAGAGGGGGGACACAGAGATCTGAGCTGAGGGATTGGCCACTGGTCTGACAAGTGTCATAGTTGGGATCGAAACCCTGGGCAGAAGGCCTCCAGCCTTAACCACTATGCTTTTAGGACGTGTAGTTTTTACATTTTTATTAAAAAAAAATTTTTTTTAATGTTTATATTTTGGAGAAAGACAGAGCGCGAGCAGGGGAGGGCCAGAGAGAGAGGGAGACACAGGATCCGAAGCAGGCTCCAGGCTCTGAGCCGTCAGCACAGAGCCTGATGTGGGGCTCGAACCCGTGAACTGCGAGATCATGACCTGAGTCGAAGTCGGCCGCTCAACCGACTGAGCCACCCGGGCGCTCCTCGTTTATGTCTTTCAATAAAATGTTATCATTTTCTCTCCAGATTCTTCTGAGGGTCATCCTGGGCATTTCGAAGCTTTTGCTGTGCTTGATGAGGTTTTGTTGATGTGTTAGCTATCATAGCTGCATAGTGACTTCTCTTAACCTCAGTGGCTTAAGCCACGCATGACCCAAGTTTCTGTGGGTCAGGAATCTGGGGGTGCTCAGCGGAATTCTGGTTCAGGCCTCTCATGGGCTGCAGTCAATGGGGTGGCCGGGGCTGGGTCTCATCTGAAGGCTCGACGGTGGAAAGACCCACATCCAACCGCGTGTGGTCATTGGCAGGACTCAGTTCCTCACGGGCAGCTAGCCTTGGCCATGTGGGCGTCCCCGTAGGGCAGTGGAGCAGGTATGTGAAACATAGATACTTTCCCCAAAATGCCTCCCATACCTGCCTCTTCCATTCTTTACAAAATGTATTTAAAATGAGGGGCGCCTGGGAGGCTCAGTCGGTTGAGTGTCCCGCTTCAGCTCAGGTCATGATCTCACAGTTTCTGAGTTCGAGCTCCACATCGGGCTCTGTGCTGACAGCTCAGAGCCTGGAGCCTCCTTCGGATTCTGTGCCTCCCTCTCTCTCTGCCCCTCCCCCACTCTTCCTCTAGGTCACAGGGAAGCCGGCTGCCAGGTCACGAGCAGCCCCACGGAGAGGTCCACGTAGTGAGGAGCTGAGGCCTCCCACAAGCAGCCCCGAGAGGGCGTCAGCAAGAACGGCTCTTCCGGCCCCGGTCCAGCCTTCAGATAAGGCAGCCCCGGCAGGTCTGTGTTGACCTCAACCTCGTGGGAGACCCTGAGCCACCCAGTGAAGTTACTCCTGGACTCCTGACCCACAGAAACTGTGACCTAATAAATGTGTATTGCTAAACTGGGGGTGGGGAGAGATTTGTTTTGAGTGACAGCGAACCAACACACCCTGGGTGTCACTTTGCCTATGCCCCTGGATGAACAGTGACATCGCAGCAGGGCTCGGCCGCCCCAAGCATCCCCCTGTTCGCTCCATGGAGACAGCCAGCCGGAACGGCCGTATTGTATGGCTGCAGGTTCCAAAGCGTTCAACAACTCTGAGCTACACTTCAAAGCTTAAATTGGAGTGTTATAATGACTTGTATTACAATCTCATACATTTGAATTTTAGCCACTACACACGGAAGTGAGATAGCCCAGTGGTTAAGAGACCAGCCAGAGAGCCAGGATTCGATTCCTGCTGTGCTGCCTCAGGCAGGTGCTTAATCTCTCTGGGCCTCAGTTTAGTAGCTCATAGAATGAGGCTATCATCGGGACATACCTCCCAAGGTGGTGGCAGGTGAAGTGAGTTCAGTCACATAAAACACAGCCCAGTGCTGTCCGGAAAGACGTGGAGCGATTGAGACCTTGAAATGTGGCTTAACTTGGCTAAAGAAGTGAATCTATGATTCGGTAAATCAATTTAATTTTTTAAAATTTGTTTATTTATTTTGAAAGAGAGAGAGAGAGAGAGAGAGAGAGAGAGAGAGAGAGAGAGAGAGCGCTCATGCAAGCAGGGAAGGGGCAGAGAGAGGGAGAGACAGAATCCCAGGGAGGCTCCACGCTGTGGGTACAGAACCCAGTGCGGGGCTTGAACTCATGAACACTGAGATCATGACCAGAGATGAGATCAAGAGTCCGATGCTTAACCAACTGCGCCATCCAGGTGCCCCTTGATTTAAATTTAAATAGCCAAGGGGTACCTGGGTGGCTTAGTCAGTTGAGTGTCCGACTTCAGCTCAGGTCATGATCTTAGGGTTCCAGAGTTCGAGCCCCGTGTTGGGCTCGCTGCGGTCAGCACAGAGCCCGCTTCGGATCTTCTGTCCCCATCACTCTCTGCCCCTCCCCCGTTTGTGCTCTCTCTCTCTCAAAGATAAATAAATCTTAAATAAATTTAAATGCCCACGTGTGGCGAGCGGCTACTGTAGCGTATGGCTCAGGCTTGACACAATGCTTGGCAAATAGTAAGCGCTTAATAAATGCTGGGTAGGAATGTTATCCTGCCAAGTTATCTGCCAGGGTGCCGATTTCCATCCCATGGCAGCATGGAGGTCACCCAGGTGTCCTTCTCATACCTGACTCTGATCAAGAGCCTCTCCCCCGCTCAAAGCCCTTTTGTGGCTCCTCACCGCCCTCAAGATGATGGCCCAGCTTTGCTAACCTCACCGTGGTTACGACTTTTGGCACACTCTGCAAGTACTTTTTCTTGCAGGGATGGGCAGTTCTGCTTTTTGCCCACCTTTCTCCTCGACCAGGGGCTTGGGAGGATGGGGACAAGGTCTGGCACTGGGTAGATGCTTACTCAGCAGAGGCTGTCTGGAACTGAGTATCGCCTCTGCATCCGATTCTCCACCCAGTGCCGCAGTCAAGTCTTAGCCCACCGTCCAACCGCCACAACATCTCGGCCTCCGAGCCTTTGCCTAGGCTGTTCCTTCCACCCAGAAAACCCTTCCAGGCGGACTCAGACTCATCTTTCCAGCTCCCGCCCCGACTGGGCCTCGTTCTTTCTGCAGTGCTCCCTGTTTCTGAATTTCCTCAACTCCAAAATGGGATGCGTTATCGATAAGGTTGAAAGACAAGGCTACTTCCAGGTGCCTGGCAGGGTCTTAAGTGCCTCATTGGTGGGGGCATCAGTGGGGGGGGGGGTGGCTGTCTCCACTATTCACGCCCCCGCCCAGCCAGACCCTGTCCCAGAGCCTGGCGTCCCCCCCGCGAGGCCTCCCCAGGAGCATGGCAGGCCCCTCCTTCAGGCCTCACCTCCGGAACACCACTGGATCCTCAGCTGCTTCGGTCCAATTGCGGGATTTGTCTCTACCGCGCCACTGGCGCGGGCGAGGGTGCAGAGAAGGCGGAGCCCCGGGCCAGGCTGGCGGGGCCGCCTCGGAGACTGGCCTGGTGGCGCCTCAGAGACCTCGACACCCAGCGACCCAGCAGGTCCCCGCGCTGAACCCAAGGGGACTCAAGCAGGAGCTTCCCCGCACACGCGCGAGTATTCATAGCGGCACGATTCACGACGGCCGAGAGGTGGCGACACCCCACGCCTCCGACGGACGAATGGCGACGCGCGTCCACCGCGCACGCGCCCGTCCACAGATGAACGTGTCCACTGCGCACGCGCACATCCCTCGGCCGCGAGCAGGAGCGAGGCGCCCTCACCCGCCGCCCCACGGACGGTCCCTGAACACACGACGCTCAGGGAGAGAACCGGCCACGAGAGGCCACGCGGGGTGTGAGTCCACATTTGTGAAATGTCCACAACAGGCTCATCCACGGACGGGAAGGGGGCTCGTGGGAACCAGGGGCTTGGGGGGGGGGGGTGGTGACTGTTAATGGGGTTGCTTCCGCAGGTCAGAATGTCTTGCTTGGTATTAGAGGTCATGCCTGCACAACCTTGTGAATGTACTTAATGCCGGGTTGTAAACTTACTTTAAAGTAGGAAAAATGGTGGATTTTATGTTCCATACATTTTACTTCAATTTATTTTATTTTTTAAGTTTATGTAGTTATTTTGAGCGAGAGTGAGAAGGGGAGGGGCAGAGAGAGAGAGAGAGAGAGAGAGAGAGAGAGAATTCCAAGCAGTCTCGATGCTGCCAGTGCAGAGCCTGACGCGGGGCTTGATGAGATCACGACCTGGGTTGAAACCAAGAGTCGGGCGCTCAACCGACTGAGCCACCCAGGTGCCCCGGTTTTACTTCCGTGTAAAGAAAATGCATATTGTGTAGCGTCTCTCTCCTCCGCTGGGCCACCTCCACGAGGGCCGAAACCAGAGCCACCGGGTCTCCGGTCTGCTACTGCGGCAGCCCTGGTGGCCAGGACAGGGACGGGCACACAGTAGGTGCTCAGTGTTTGCAGAATGAATGAGCGCGGGAACCCACGAACACAGGCACCTGATCTCCTGGAGGAGGAAAGGTTCCATTTCCTCAACTTCTGGGAGAATCAGATGGATTCTGCAGACCTCCCTTCTTGGAATATCTCCTCCCGCATCCCCACTTGAAACCTGGGTTTTTCTCTGGCCCCGGGGAAACTCGCTGGGGCCAGACGCACGCGGGCTTTTGTGGACGAGAGAGGGAAAATCAGGGAGGACCCGGTCCTTTAGCAAGTAAAACTTTTATTAAATAAACTTTCAGTTTCTCCAGACCAAAGAGAGGCGTTTGGACATTAAGATGATGGTTGCAGCTTCTCACCTGAAACACACCACAGTGCCAAGGACCTCTCCAGCCAGAAATGCAAACCCAGTCCACCCAAAGTTCCCTGTAAGTTCCTTTCTTGTCTTCCTTTTCTGTGTGTGTGTGTGTGTGTGTGTGTGTGTGTGTGTGGCGATTTGTCTCCAAAAGTCGGTTTGCAAGTTGAAACTTCATGAAATTACTCGTAGCAGAAATAAAGTACATCGTACAAATCACGTAGGTCTTCGATGTGGAGTATAAAAATGGTATTTACAGCCAGTAAACATGGACCAGAAGGACACAACGCCACTGCACGCCAGCACGCTCTCCCAAGCAGGCCTGGCCGGGGCTGGGCAGGTGCCGGGGACGCGGACGAGGCCCCCTCGTGGCCCCTGAGCACACGCTTGCACACGCAGACGCACAGGACACAGGCACGCTAGAGTGTCTCGGAACAATTATCAAACTCTGGAATATCGAAACAAGTTGGTCATAAGATTTTTTTTTTCTTTTCCTTTTTTTTTTTTTTTTTTGCTATGTGGTTTTTTTTTTTTCTTTTTTTTTTTTTTTTTCTGGGTCAGTCAACACATTTTGGTAGAAACAAAAGGGAAGGCTGTTTTTTCTTTACAAATTTTTTTTTTTCTTGAGCTTATGAAGTTCTCTGGTGCCTCATTTGGCAAGAGGCCCCACTGGACGTCCAACGAACTTGACTCTGTGCTTCAAGATGGGTTTTCGCGGTTTGAGTAGCTATACAGAGGCGCCCCACAAGACCTCCCTCCCCGCCCCAACTAGGAAACAAAAATCCACTGTTGTCTGATTTTTTTTCCCCATTTTTTTTTCTCTTTTCTTCTTTGTATCTTCTCAGAAAGACCAAAATTCAAAAAAAAAAATTATTTGTAGAGGTATCTCTGGTAAAGGGGTGCTGGGCCAGAGCGGGTTGGGTTTGTCCAACGCGCGTGGCGATCTTGGTCATGAGATCGTGAACTCCAGGCTGGTGATCCGAAGGCAGGGAGGGCGGCTGCCTGCCCTTGGGAGGGGGCGCGAGGGGCAGGGGGGCTCCCCCGACCCTGTCTGCCCCTGACGGAAAGCTAAGGGCTATTGGTCACATGAGTAAGGCTATGACGGGGGTGGGGGTGGGAGGCCAGGGGGGTCTCTTCTTTGCCTACGTCGGGGAAGGCAGGGCCCTGGGGTGAGGGAGGGGGTAGGGGTTCCAGAAGCTGCAGCTAAGACCAGGGACACTCGAGCTGGCCGAGCCCAAGGGCCTGCGAGAACGTCGGTGGCAGGGGCCCAATGTCCTGGAGGTATATCGCGTTGGCTGATGATTCCCAGTGCTTCTCCGTGCCCTGGTCTGACATGACAGCGGGAGGTGGGGACACACTGGGCTGCCCGGTCATCCTCAGCCCTTCTTATGTCCCTGCTGAGTGACCGGGCCAGGGTCACCTTCTCTTGGATGGAAGGAAGTCGGAAAAGTTTGGTCCCATGATCTATACTCAAAAAATATATATACTGTCTATAGCTCTATATATATATGCATATATATATATATAGGAAAAGTTGTGATTTAATTTGGGGAAGCCACCAAGGGTGGGGGCAGTGAAGCCCTCGGCCCCCAACTCAGGAGCCCCCCTCCCCAGCTGGGGCGGACCACGAAGCCCCCTTCCCACTCCGTGTGGCCCGCAGTAGTGTTTCACATTAGGGAGCGGGCGGGGGGGGGGGGGCAAGGGGAGACGGGAGGGGGTGGGGCTGGTGTCCAAACTTGGTTGTAATTTACGGAAAAGTCCGGGGTCGGTTGGAAGCGGGAGGCCCTCCTGGGGTGGGAAGGCCCCTCACCTGGCGGAGAAGGGAGGGGCGTTAGGGTGCGGTGATGGGGGGGCATGCAGGCCGACGACATCGCCCCCCGCCCGCCCCCTTGCCCTGGCCAGGCTGGGTTCCAGGAACCCCAGGGCCCCTGTCTGCTCAGGTTCAGAGGCCAGCGGTCCGCCTTGGAAAAGGACTGGCCACCGAGGCTGTTTCCTCATCTGGCAACCCCCGGGGGCAAACAGTTGTGTTTATTCTTGTCTCATCTTGTCTCCCCTGCTCCCTGCCACAAAGGCAGTTCTCCCCCAACCCCCGCCCCGTTTCTGGTCATTCACAGCTGTGTCCCCGAGCGCTGTCCCCAAACAGTGCCTAGCGCATAGTAGGTGCTCAGAAAGGATTTGCTGTCCCAGGGTGTTAAAGTGCATGGGTCGCCTGTTAGTTGTCTGATCCCGTGACCTTCGACTCTGCGCGTGCTGATTTGGCAGGGTCTGAAAAGCATGCGCAGCCCCTAACTGAGCATCTACTTCGCGCCAGACCCCAGGCGCGGCGCTTTGATGACGACGGCGCTCATGATTCAAAACAAAACAAAAACAAAATGAAAACAAATGATCAAGAGCTTTCCAGGTGGCGGGTCCTGGGCTCAGCTGGGAAAACACCGCATCCCCGAGCGGATCCTCCCTGCTGCTTCTGGGGAGGCGACTTTCGTGAACCCATTTCACAGATGAGGCTCATCAAGGCTTGTGGTCAGTTATGTTTCCCTACTGGCCCCTTAGGCTCACTGTTCATTCCCCCAAAGAAGGTGCTTAGTTGTTGATAAAGTTGTTCTCTCTGGTGGCAAAATACACTCTTGGGGATTTGTTGGGGGGGGGGGTCTCTTTGGGGGGGGCATGCTGGTGAGCGGGGCAAACATTCCACTTTTTCGCCAGCTCACTGAACGCGGTGACACCAAATGAGGAACTTGGACAGGGGCCCAGCTGGGAGAGTCACAGGACAGGACAGAAGCCCCTCCCTCGCAGCATGCCCCACCCCAGACCAAACCTGGCCTCTCAAGTGAACTTCTGTTCATCCTTCAAAACCTTCTGGAAGGATTCCCCAACCCCCTTCTACCCCGGTTCCACCCTCTGTCCCAGCCCTGATCAAAGGGGGGATTGGAGGGTGACTCTCTAGCTCCGTCCCCACCATCCCAACCTGGGGGCTCCTTGTGGTCTCCAGCGGCATCCCCCCTGGGGGGTGGGGAGGGCATGGAGAACGAGGGGGTGTTTGGCCAAGACGGGGGGGTGGGGGGCGGGGGTGGGGGCGGGTGGGGCCGCCTGGCGGCTCACCTGGGCCAGGCCGCAGCCTCCGGGCGGCTGTGGGCGCGGTCAGTAGGGGTGTCCCGGGTCTTTGGGTCGCTTCAGCTGCACCTTGAGCCTCTTCATGCCGATCTGAAAGCCGTTCATGGCCTGGATGGCGGTCTGCGCGCTGGCCGGGTTGTCAAAGCTCACGAAGCCTGTGGAGACCGGGGCGGAGCCGCGATGGTGGGCCACGTGGGCGTCCTCTGCTGGCTCCAGGGCGGCAGCCCAGGCTTCCCTGGGGTCCTGGGGGCGGGGCGGGGGGTGCGCTGGCAGGGGCAGATGGGGCCGGGGGGGGAGGGCTGGCCAGGCACGCACAGCAGCCCGGGCCCGGTCCTGTCCCCCTCTGCACTTGCTTCTGGGGATGGGACGCTTGCTCCTTACCTGGGGTCTGCTGTGCTGAGACTTCCCGACCGGCGGTGGGGACAGGTGAGGCCGCATCCTCCCTCCCTCCCTGTCCTGAATGCTTGCTTCCATCTAGACCCCGGATGCTAACCGTGTGGCCCCTCCAAGACCACTATCCCTCTGGGGTCCTGACCGTGCATGGGACTCTCTCTCTCTCTCTCTGCAAATGTCCTGGGTCTCTTCTCTCTGTCCTTTTCTCCCTCCCTCTGCCTTTTATCCCTCTTTCTCTATCTCTGTCTTTGTCTCTGACAGTCTCTCTACCCCCGTCTCCCCTGAGGCCATGAGAAACATTCCAGCCTGGGGTTCCTCAAACTTCCACCCCCCAGACCACCCTGCCCTACTCCTGGCCCCTCACCTCTTGGTCCTCGATGGTGTGGAGGCCACAGGGGCTGGGGGGCCCTCTGGGGCGAGGGTCTGCATGCACAAGCATTTGGAGGTGGGGGTCCTTGAGCTCCGTGTAGGAGGCCGGGTGGGAGGTCAGGCGGAGCTGGGGGCAGGGCTGACCAGTCTTGCTGAGGCCCATGGGGAGCCATGGGGGAATGAGGAGTTGGGGAGGGGTGACATCTTATCTATCATCTCCCCTAACACCTGTCCCCCATCATACGGATGAGGAAACTAAGGCTCAGAGAAGGCATAGGACCCCTCACTGTGGAAAGGGACTGAGTGCCCCCCCCCCCCATTTCTGTCTTCCTCCTGGAAGCAGGATGCAGAGGAGGGACCTAGGCACTGGCAGAGGGTCCTTCCTGGTGCGGCTGCTGGGCCACTCTGCCTCTCTTTCCTCCAGGGATAGTGGGGCAAAGCTTCTTTTTTCTTTTTTGGAGATTTTTTATTTTTACATAATCTCTCCACCTGACGTGGGGCTTGAACTCACAACCCCGAGATCAAGAGTCACAGGCTGCAGCTCCTCTGAGCCAGCCAGGCACCTCTGGGGGCAAGTCTTCTATTTTACGGTTGGACACGGAGTATATACAGGAAGTGCTTAATAGGCAACAGTTAGCCTTCTGAATAACACAGGGTGGGATTAAGAGTCCCGAGTTTGGGGTCAAACAGACTGGTTCTAATTTAGGTTCTGTCTCTTTGCTGCTGTGTGAACTTGGCCAAGTTGCAGTGCCTCTCTGAGCCTTAATTTCCTGTGTCCGGGGACAAGGAAGTCCTCCCAAGGCCTTGCACGACGTCCCCTCCCTGCCCTCCCCTCCTCCCTCTCTTCCCCTTGCTCACTCTGCTCCAGCCACATGGGTCTCCCCCTCGCTGTTCCTCCAACATGCCAGACAGGTCCTGCCCCAGGGCCTTTGCATGTGCTGTTCCCTAGAACCCTCTACCCCACATATCCCTTGGCTGGAAAATCTCCTCATTTGCGTCTCAGTTGAAACATCACCCCCTGCAGATCAGTTTCTACTTCCTTACTGATGGCGTTCTGCATTCCATCTATAGCCCCCTGGCCTATGTCCCGCTTTATTTCCAGCTCCTACCCAGAAACCTGTGCTTTTCAACGCCCTCATCGCTGACCACAGGCGGTTATTTAAATTTAGATTTAATTAAACATTCCGTTCTTTGGTTGAACTGCCACACTTAAGGTGGCCGGTAGCCATGTGTGGCTGAGGCTCGGGTGGCAGAGACGCGCAACATTCCCGCCGGTGGAGAATATTCTGTTGGACGGCGCAGCAGGACTGCGAGCTTTTGAGGGCAGGAGCTTTGTTGGTTTCCTTCACTGCCGTGTGTCCGCACCCAGCACGGGGCCTGGCACACCGTAGGTGCTTCATAAGTGCTGACTCTAATTCACAAATGTGATCCCTTTGCACCACACTTGTCTCCTGGCTGACTACGCCCTCCCTGGCCCCTGTTCCTTGGAGTGGGGGACAGGGCGGGCGGGGGCGGGCCGGGGGGGGGGGTGCCTGCAACAGGGACTCACCAAAACATTTGCTCTGGTTGGTGGCCCGATCCATAAACACCTTGGAGGAGATGATATTGCCGAAGGGCAGGAACATCTGCGTCAGCTCCGTGTCTCCAAACTCCTGGGGGAGGTGGTAGATAAACAGGTTACAGCCTTCGGGACCTGCAGGTGGGGGAGAGAAAGACATAAAGCCCCCAAGGAGAGGAGGCGGACCCCCCCGGGGGAGGGGCGCGGGACCGGAGCCCACATCCGGCATCTCCAGCTGTTGGCGGACGGCGCCGTGACGTCAGGAGGGAGGGCGTGGCGATGGCGGGGAGGGGCGCGGCGTGTGCCTACGTTTGCCTGTCTCATCCCACGCTTGGGGCCTGCGAACCTCCGGTGGCCCTCAGGCCCCGGATAATTTACAAAATTCAGCCGGTCCCTCCCCCCAAACCTGAGACAAATCCCTCAATGCCAGACCCTGGATAATCCCCAAATCCCAGACAACCTGAACCCCCCGAAAAACCCCTGAAACTCCAGACCGTTTACAACATGAGATGAATTGGGGGGGGGGGGGTAGACGGACACCCTGTACTAGCTTTGCACTAATTCTGTAAATCTAAAACTGGTTTTAAAATAAAATGTTCATTTTCTTTTTCCCCTACAAGTCCGATGATCACAGAATACAGTACGACAACCAATTCCTGGTCCCAAACCCCAAATATCTAGATGTTTTTCAAAACTTTGGCTAATCCTCCAAACCTTGAATCATCTTCGAAACTCAGACGACACAAAAGTAAAATCAACTAAAATAAAAAAAAGAAAATTCTCTAGTCCCCAGACCCACATATCCCGAGACCGCCAGGTCATTTTAAAATGATACACCAACGGCACAGCCACCTCTCCAAACCATCCCCTCTCCAAATAATCCCCAACGCATGACTCATGTAGAATCTGTAAATAATAATCCAATTAAAAAACCTTCATTGTCTGGAGTCACGAACATTCTCCAAACCTGCCCCTAATCCCAAACCAACAGATGCCCTTCCCCCACAGCCCCCACAAACCAAGGGAGAATCCCCAAACCACCAGAATTCCCTTCACCCCGGAAATGAGCACTCCCCGCCCTGGCAAATGTTAAATCCCAGATGACACATTCACATCCAACCCTTCCTTCCTGATTAGGACCCGAGTTCTACTCATGCTTGTTTTTAAAATACAAGCGTGTTCCAACGTGATCATCGCGACTGACGCGGGTGGCACGGTTTTGACCGTAACACAAATTTCACGTTTGCTCGTGTGCTATCTCATGTCTACGACGTGGGAGGTGAATGCAGAAGCCGCACCCAGCTGAGTGGGACCTCCTGGGAAAACAGTGTGCACACCCCCCACCCCGACACACAGGTGGCTCCAACACCTACCACTTTCTCAGCCCCCAAGCGTGTTGCGAGCCACACGCATCCCCCTCTGGGGATCCGACTCCCCTTCTGACTTCAGACAAGCCTCTTTCTGTCACTTAACAGCACCTCACAGCTGCAGCCCTTCCTGTGTCCACGTCCACGCGTGAACGAACGTGAGGTCTCTTCCAAGAGAAAGTGCCACCTCTATTGTATTTTTTTTAAGCCCGCTAACATGCATACCGCTGTGCTATCATTTCTCTTAGGGTTCTGTCTTTTGTTTTGTTGTGTCACGGACACAGCTTTTGAATGGTGCATCCTGACCCCATTCAAGCAGGAACCTTGTAGATTGTGTTGCGAGGGTCTGCATGCTGGGCAGACTCTCCAGAACCCGCGCTTGGCTGCATCTGAACTAACGTTTACCTCCTCGGCCCAGGGTTGAGGGAAGTTGGAGAAGGGAGACACCCAGGTCCGAGCCATCAGACCTGAGACACCCGGGCCCTCTCTGAAGCTCCCACCGGCCCTCCCTGGGTGGGGGGTGGGGGGGGGGAGGTTATTGAAAGTCATAGCGGAGGTGGAGGCACTGCCAGATCCTCCTGTCTGTGACTTTGACCACAGAGCCCCCTGGAGATAGAAAATCTGGGAACGGGCAGCAGCTGCTGGGCAGAGCTGGGGACCCCTCAGCCTAGGCCTCACCTCCAAAGCTCAGCGCCTGGACCCTGGCAATGCCTCCCCGCTATTCACAGGCCAAGGGCAAGGGAGAAATGGGGCAGGGCCTCAAAGAACTCAGTCTGCGGGACTCCCCTGGCCATGGGAGTGTCTGGGGGCTTTTCTAGCCGGTCACCTCTCCCCCACCCTCACTAGCTGCATGACAAGAGAAAGGGCCTTGGGGGTGCTGAGCCACACTCTGTGCCAGGACGGGCCCCGTCTACTTCCCAGTAGCGCCTCTTGACGCGGATGGCTGCTCCCGCTGCAAGTGAGGAAACTGAGGCACAGGGCAGCGAGGCGCTTTCCTTATGATGTCACAGTCAGAACCGGGTGCATCTTAACCCCGGTTGTCTGACTCCAGAATCCACCTCCTCCCTCCTTCCACTTTGCTGGGGAGGCCTCAGCTCACCCCAGATACCGCATCACCACCGCCCCCCACCACCTCGAAACGAGTGTCCTTTCCAGAAATTCAGAGAACCATCCGTCCCGTCTTGCAGAGGAAGGCTGGTGGGGGTGGGGTGGGAGGAGGGTCACCGCTAGTCCTAGGGGGTCGAAGCTAGCACGGTTCCCACATTCCAGAAGAGGAACCCGGGTCTGTCTGGCCCGCGGGCCGCACTCTTAGAAAGCCGCGGTTCCCTGAGCTCTCGGGGTCCTGGAGGTGGAGGGGGCGGTCAGAGGGCTGGGCTGGCGCCCGGGGGAGGTCGCGGCCCCCTCACCTTCTCGCTGCTGCTGCTGCAGGAGGGGCGGCGGCTGGGGGACGCTGTGCGCGATGGGCGTGATGGCCGCGGTGGGGTACATGGCTGCGGAGACCGGGAGCGAGACACAGGGCGGAGGCAGGTGTAAGGCCGGTGGGCGGGGCGGCTCGAGGCGGGCGGGGGCGGGGCCACGATGGGGTGGGGCCACAGTTGCCTTGGGAGCGGAGAGGGGCGTGCCCACGACGGGGGGGCGGGCCCAGGGAGGGGCCAGGGCACGGGGAAGAATGGGGCGGAGCCACGATTCGACGGCGTGGGGGCAAAGCCTCCTAGCGGGAGGGGGCGTGGCCACAGCCGAGGCCGGGCCTGAAGGAGGGGCCAAGGCCACCGAAGATCCGAGTGGGTGGGGCCAGAGCTTGACCGCAGGGCCACGGCTGAGGGCGGGGCCCTGGCAGGACCCAAGAGGCGGGACCAGAAGCTGCAGGGGGCGGGGCCAAGACCTGGGATTGGGCCGGGGCCAGAAGTAGGAGGCGTGGCTAGGTGCAGGCGGGAAGGCCGAATGAGAGGGCGACCGCCGAGGGGCGGGGCCAGAGGCGGGGTGTGGCTAGGGGCGTGGCTAGGCCTGGCGGGAAAGCCGGGACCCAGGGGCGGGGCCACGCCCGGACTGGGCTGGACTGCCCTCCGTACCTGTGTACTGCTGGACTCCGGAGAAGGCAGGATGGAGGGTCTCGGCCACGGTCGGGCTCTGAGCTGCGGGGCAAACGGAGGGACTGAGTGGGACGGGGGCAGCAGAAGTCTTCCAATTACCCCCCGAAACTTCGGAGCCAAAAGGAGAGCAACATCCGCCCCAGCTTCACCTCCGCATTAACCTTTTACAGGTGTGGCCCCCATTTTACAGGTGGGAAAACTGAGGTTCAGAGAGGTGAAGCAACTGGCACGGGGCCACTCAGATAGATAATGGCGAAGTCGAACAGGACTCCAGAGAGGTTAACCATCACCCCCATCTCTCTGTCCCCATCTGGACCCTTTCCCTCTTCCCTTTTATTCTCTGGATTCTCCAGGACTTCAGGCCTCTGCTCCCCATCACCCCCCACCCCCAACCCTTTCCGTCTCTCGCACCCCCACATGTCACTCATCAGACACCCCTTGGATCCCTCATGTGGCTGTGACCACCCACCACCCAACTGCCCCAGGGCGGGGGCCATGGTGGAGGTAAGGGGAGGGGAGAGGTTGTCCAGACCACTAGAGCTGGTGCCTCCGGGGGGAAATTCAGCCAAAAAGATTCTGCTCGAATGGAGAGAGGCTGCTAGAGGACGGGGTGGTGGTGGGGTGTGCCCCTAAAGGGGTCACACGCACCAATCCCTCTGTATTGATGGAGAAGTTTTGTATCTTGATTGTGGTGGTGGTTACCCAAATCTATACCTGTGATAAAATGGCACAGAATGCCCCCCCAACACACATACAACAAGCGAGTGCACGTACAAAGTGGCACCCTCTGAGTAAGATCTCCAACTCCTGTTGAGTTCATCTTACCCCACCAACGTCAGTTTCCTGGTTTCAACAATGTGCGGCGGTTATGTAAGATGTTAGCATGGTGGGCGGGGGTGGGGGGTTGGGGGGGGGACTGGGTTGGAGGTACCGGGACCTCTCTGTACTATTTTTGAAACTCCCTGTGAGCTCCAATCATTTCAAAGTAAAAATAAGTTCTCCTCAATGGTGGAAACACAGAGACTGCCAGATACTGGCAGATGCTTGCCTGGGGATTGTGGTCTAAGAAAGCGAAAGATGGGGCCCCTGCTTCAAGGCAGGGCCGAGCCTAGCTCAGGGCATGGTTAATACTGAACGAACGAATGAATGAATGAATGAATGAGGCTACTGATGTCTTCCTAAACAGCAATGATTAATAACTAAGATTGGTGGTGCTGCTGTTCTCAGTACAGGTGACACGTTCAGCATTTGATATACTGATTCCACTGTCCGTGCAACCTCACGAGATGTCTGATGTTATCTGCCCCATCTTCCGGGTGAGCAAACTGAGGCCCAGAGACTCACAGAAACCATTTAGGGCCGCCAAACTGGAATCTGCACCCATAAATGCCTGGGTATAAAGTTCCCATGTTTACGCACCCGGCTACAGCCCCCTTCTCTGTGCCCACCGCTCACATCCGTCCAGCTGAGACCGCCTCTGTTTCCCAGGCACCAGGGGGCACAGGAACTCGCGCTTGTCCCGGAGATGCCTTCCCGGCCCCACCCCCTCTCCTCGGCCCCTGGGGGAACCACTCACGTTACCTGGGTAGGGCACGAGGCCATTGGCATACACGGTCTCTAGGGCAGGGTGCCCCCCAGGGAAGGGCACGACACCCGCGAAGCCATTGGTGATGGGAGCCACGAGCCCGGGCACGGCAGTGGAACCAAGCAGCGGGGGCGAGTGCAGTCCTGTGGGGCAGAGGAGCGCGATGGGGAGCCTGAGCCTGGCCCTGGCCCCGGCCCCGCCCTGCCCTGCCCACCATCCGCAGGCCCTGGCGGACTCTCACCAGAGGCAGGGGCGATGGGTGTGGCAGGCAGCCCGTTAAGGCTGACGGCGCCGATCTGCTGGATGTGGCAGGGTGAGAAGGCCACGCCAGGGCTCAGGTAGCTGCCCGACGTGGACAGGACCGTTGTCTGCTGCTGCATGAGCTGGGGGTGGAGAGGGAGTCAGCGTGCACAGTCGGGGTGGCACCTGCCCTGAGGTCATGACGCCCTGGGGGAGGCCTGGCCCTCTGGTAACTGGCGGGGGTGGGGGAGCGGTCAGCCTGGCTATCGTGGCTCAGGCCTCAGTTAGGAATGGTGGGGCTCAGCCTGGGATCGAGGGTCGGTCTAGGATCAGGGTTCAGTCTTCAGGTCAGGGCTGAGTCAGGAATTTGGGCTTGGTCCCGGATCGGGGATCAGCCAACACTGAAGTCAGCCAGGGTCGGGTCTCAGTTGGGAGTCAGCCTGGATTTAGAGGCTCCTCTTGGAGCTAAGCATGGGCTTGTGTCAGTCCAGAGTTGGGGGTTCAGCTTGGGCCTGGGGCTCGGTTCGTGGCTGGAGGGCTCAGCCGGGGCTGGGGCTCAGGAGTCAGCCTGGATCTGGGGACTCGGCCGTGGCCGGGATAGGACCCCGAGTCAGACAGATTGGGCAAGAGACGGGAAGAGGAGCAGAGAGGCAGCGGCCCTCGACAGAACGCAGAGAGAGAGAGAGACTGAGCTGAGCCCCAGAGTGGCCTTGGGAGACAGAGTGCGTCTGCCGGGGTCACTCACGGCCTGGGCGTAGGCACTGTAGGGGCTGAAGGGCAGGGTGAGGGACGGCGTCAGGATGCCCAGCTGGCCCACCATCTGCTGCATGCGCCGGAGCGTCCGCTCCTTGTCCGTGTCGGCAAACTTGACCACCAGGCTGGAGGAGGCACCCTGCAGGGGCGGCGGCGGGCAGGGAGGGAAAGAAGGAGGGAGGTAGCCAGGACTCTGGGTTCCCGGAACCACGACGCCTCAGGGCCTTGGCCGCGCGCGGTGTAGATGCCGGGCGCTCTCGATCCCGCCCACGGGCCCGCCGCCGCGGGACACGCACGTCGCGGCGAGAACAGCTCAGAGCTCGGCTTCCCGGGTCTTGCACTTGACCCTGCGGCCGCCTGTGCGCACAGGTGGGGCCTCTGGGCCCGGGGGGTGGTGTCTGGGGCCCAGGAGAGGACCCGGACTATCAGCCACGCTCTCAAAAGTGGAGAAGCCGACTGCTGGAGAGGAATGACGGGGATCTATAACTGACTCACACCTGAGAACAGGTGAGACACCGACCATCAGAGAGGTTGCCCCCTTTGATGGCGAGCTCACTCCCTGAGACACCTCCTCACCGGTCAGCTCCCTGCAGGAGAAAGCCTCAATGAATCCTGCCACCCTAGGGACTAAAACTGATGCCCAAGTACCCAGAGGGCAAGGGACCGGAAGCTCTGACACCGCCCTGCCCTTCACACCTAGTTTTTTGGGGTTTACTTATTTATTTTGAGAGAGAGAGAGACAGAGACAGAGAGACTGAGTGGGGGAAGGGCAGAGAGAGGGGGACAGAGAATCCCAAGCAGCTCTGTGCTGACAGCACACACATGGGGCTCGAACTCACGAACGCTGGGGTCCGGACCTGAGCCGAAATCAAGAGTCGGATGCTTAACCGACTGAGCCCCCCAGGCGCCCCCCGCACACCCATTTTGAGACCAGCTGAGAGCAGAGTTGGTTCCGGAAGGCCTGTCGTCCCCTGGCAGATTTGGACATTCACGTACAGTGATGGTGGCCCCCGGCGCCTGCTTCCTAGAGGGCAGGGCCACTCCCAGAGCCCGGCTGGTCCTCCCCGGCCTCTCCCTGCGCCAGTCCTGCCCCCTGCCCATCCCCACCCTGGCCCAGGGGACGTGTCCAAATGGCCTTCCCTCCCCTGTCAAAACTCTCCGTGGCTCTCATTGCCCTAAGAAGCCGTGCTCCTCAGCTTTGGACCGCAGCCCCTCCAGCCGCCCCCCTGCTCCTCCGCTGCCCCTCCCATCCGTGTCGTCATCCCCCACGCCCCACACGTCCCCCTGCTGGCCTCGACAAAGCCAAACCACCTCTCGGGATCTCACCCCTCCAGGACACCCTCTTGTACACCCACACGCGTACACACGCACACACACACACACGCATACTCACACACGTGCACACAAATGCCGCCCACGCAGACCTACACGCTCACACACACGCATACACTTGCCCTCACATATTCCTGCAGATGCACACATACGCCCCTGCCCCCCCCCGCGCCCCCCCAGGCACACTCACACATACACACGCATGCACTCAATACACACACGTGCCCCCACCCACGGACGTACTGCACCGTCGACTCGCACAAAAACACCCACTCGACACACTTACACGTGTGCCAGCACACACACTTATCCGCACATCTTCTCACACGCACACAGCTCACGTGCACGTTAACAATCACCCACTGCCAGGCACACACACACGCACTCACACCCACGGGCATGTGCGCACACCCACGTATTCTCTCCCTCGCACACACGTGAACAGGCACACACGCGCTAGTCCACGCGCAGCCCCACACTCACTCGCACGCTCGCGTCCTCGTACGCCCCGCGCGTGCGCAGTCACCCTCGTGTGCGTGCACCCGCCCACGGCGCCATCAGAGACGCGCTCCTCCTCCGCCTGTGCCTCGCGGCCCACCAGCCAGAGGCCGAGGACGGCTGGGACGGTCGCGAGCGTTTCCGTCCCTGTCCCCTCCCCCCTCCCCCCTCCCCCCTGCCCGCCCCAGGGCCCGGGACAGTCCTACTCACCGGCATGGTTTGGCTGCCGTGCAGCGCGTGGATGGCCGCCTGGGCCTCGGTGTGGGAGGAGAACTTCACAAAGGCACAGCCTGCCCCAAGAGAAGGAGGGAGAGTGCGTGAGGGCAACGGGGTCTTTCCGGGGGGGAGGGGGGCAGGGGCCGCAGGAGAGGGGACCGGGAGCCCCGGACGGCCAGTGTCAGACAGGCAGCCGGAAGGCCAGACAGTCAGAACAGAGAGACAAGCAGTCGTGTCCAGACAGACAGCTGGACAATAAAGGATCAGGCAACGAGACAAGCACACAGCCAGCCACAGAGGTCGACGTCAGCCAGTTGGCCGTCCATTCACTCAGAAAGCCAGGCAGCCACACAGCTATTTGTCACACGCACAGTCAGACGGATGTCGCGAAGGGGTGCACAGTCGGGGAGGCAGGCCCTGCCCGCTGGAACAAGGGAAGGGCACGGGCTTCGAGAACACCCGCCAGCCCCTGGCACCATGAGATCCAGAGCTGAAATCAGATATGCAGAGGGATGGTGACAAACCTTCAGACACAGGCACAGAGATACAGTCCTGTGGGTACAGTCAGGCACAGATACATTCAGACCCAGACAGATATGCCCATGTCACCAGAATTAGAGAGATGGGGACAAGAAAGAAAGAAAGAAAGAAAGAAAGAAAGAGAAAGAGAGAAGAAAGAAAGAAAGAAAAGGAAGGAAGGAAGGAAGGAAGGAAGGAAGGAAGGAAGGAAGGAAGGAAGGAAGGAAGGAAGAAAGAAACCAGACAGGGCAGACCCAGCTGGCTAGTCACACAGGACCGAATCAGAAATCGGGCAGACAGATAGCCAGGGACCACCAGACATAGGTAAATTCAGACACACAGTCATAGGAGAGACCACTAGACATAATTCCAGAGAGAGTACTATGGAAGAGCCAGGCAGGTGGGGTGAGACAATGGAATGTTCTGGAATTAGAGAGTGGCAATGGTTGCACAATTTTTTGAATATACTGAAAAGCACTTCACTGTACGTTTTAAAAAGGGGAGTTTTACAGTATATGGATATCAATTTTTTAAAAAAGAGAGAGCGCCAAGCAAATAGGGACCATGGGATACATTCAGTCCTAGAAGAGTAAAAGTTGCAAGAGCCAGAGACAGGCAGGCCGAGAGTTGGTGCCAGACAGATGGACCAAACGGGTAGAATCAGGTAGACAGACAAACACCAAACACCGCCAGACTCATGAAAACCCAGACAGCAATAGTCATTTAGACACTCAGGCATAACGAGTCAGAGACTAAGAGAGGCAGGCGTCCATAGTCACATACAGCCACATGGGCAGACAGGGAAACATCGGAGACCATTAAAGTCTTTCCTGGATGGTACAGCCAGGATCAGGCCGACAGTCCACAGGAAACTGTCCCACAGAGCCAGGTGGACACAGGCAGCGTATCGGGACATGGCACACAGTTAGGACCCCGTGGGACGTGACAGTCCCGGCCACCCAGTCCGCGCCCCCAGACGCCCTGCCCCACTGCCTTCAGGAGTCAGTCCCGGCCCATCAGGTACCTGTAGGCCCCACCCCCAGGAGCTAACCCCGCCCTCCCACGTGCCTGGCCCCGCCCCCAGGAGCCAGTCCCCTGTTCTCAAGTGTCCAGCTCCACCCCCGGGAACCAACCCCGCCCTCTCACGTGCTCTCCTCCACCCCCGCCGCCTGGAGCCAGTCCCACCCCTTCAAGTATCCTGCCCCGCCCCCAGGAGCCAGTCCCGCCCCCCCACGTGCCCGGCCCCGTCCCCGGAGCCAGTCCCGCCCCCTCAAGTGCCCAGCCCCACCTCCTCAAGTGCCCTGCCCCGCCCCCAGGAGCCAGTCCCGCCCTCTCACGTGCCTGGCCCCGCCCCAGGAGCCAACTCCGCCCGCCCACGTGCCCGGCCCCGCCCCCTGAGCCAGTCCCGCCCCCTCAAGTGCTCCGCCCCGCCCCCAGGAGCCAGTCCCGCCCCCTCAGGTGCCCAGCTCCGCCCCCAGGAGCTAGTCCCATCCCCACCTACGCGCCCAGCCTCTCCCCAGGGCCAGTCCCGGCTCGCCCGGTCACCTTTGCTGCTGCCGTCAGGCCCGCGGAGCACGGTGCATTCGTCGATGACCCCAAAGGGCTGGAACAGCCGCAGCACGTCCTCTTCCGACTGCTGCTTGTTCAGCATCCCCACAAACAGCTTCCGGTCCCCTGTGGGCGGAGACACCCCCTCAGCCGAGTCCTGGCCTCCGGGAATTTCTCGGTCCCGCCAACCGAACGGAGGCAGCAGGGCCCGGGGGGAGCACTGCCGGCCCCTGCTCTGCCTGTGCGCGGGAGGACACAGCCACGAGCTTCCCCGCCCCGGGTCTGTCCCCCCTCCCACGTGCGCTGCTCGGGCGCATCTTGGAGCCTCGGCTCACGCAGTGCGCCCCTCCTGGAACGTCCTCCCTTCAGTCCTCAGGGCCACCGCTCACTGCTCCCACCCTCGGGCAAAGATGCTCTCCCTCCTTGCCTTCAGAGCACCCCCACACAGTGCTGGCGTGAGAACTGCCTGGCCTGGGCCCCTGTCTGTCTGTCTGCCACCTAGATTTCCCCGTCGGGGGTGAGCGCCGCTGGCTCCCGCATCCCCAAAAGGAGCCGGGCAGGTGCCTGCCGAATGAGTGAGGGCATGTGTGCGCCCGGGACCGGGTGCCTGGAAGCCCGGAGCCCCCGTCTGGTGGGGTTGGGGTGGGTGCCTGGCTGCAGGCCTGGCTGGGCCGGCGTCTGCCGTATGAGGCACCAGAGTCCTGCTCCCTCCGGTAACTGCGCTGCCCCCCTGTAATCAGGAACATGGCAGCTCCGTCTCCCAGGGATGCCGAGCTGGGTTACTATGGAAACCTGTTCTCTGGCAGCTGTCACTCATGAGGGTGGGAGGGAAGGAGGGACAGACGCGGAGAGACTGAGAGTCAGGGAAAGAAACAGGTGAGAGAGACAGAGAGAGACAGAGAGAGACAGTAAGAGACAAAGCGAGACACAGAGAGAGGAGTACGGAGAGAACCAGAGAGACAAGGAGAGAAAAAGATAAGGAGAGAGAAAGAGGTATGGAGAGGGAGAGAGGGTGAAACAGAGAGAGGAAGAAAGAGGAGAAGAAGAGAGAGGAAGGGGAGGGGGAAGGGGAGGAGGAGAAGGAGGGGAAGGAAGAAGTGAAAGAGGAGGGGGGACGAGGAGGGGGCAGGGAAAGGGGGAGGAGGGGAAGGAGAAGAAGGAGGCAGAGAAGGAGGAGGAAGGGGAGGAGGAGGAGAGGAGAAGGATGGGGAGGGGAGGCGGAGGAGGAAGGGGAGGAGGAGGAAGAGGAGGAGGGGGAGGGGAGGAGGAAGAGGAGGAGGGGGAGGGGAGGAGGAGGGGAAGGAGGGGGGAGGGAAAGGGGGAGGAGGGGAAGGAGGGGAAGGAGGCGGAGAAGGAGGAGGAAGGGGAGGAGGAGGAAGGGGAGGAGGGGGAGGTAAGGAGGAGGAAGAGGAGGAGGGGGAGGGGAGGAGGAGGGGAAGGAGGGGGGAGGGAAAGGGGGAGGAGGAGAAGGAGGCAGAGAAGGAGGAGGAAGGGGAGGAGGAGGAAGAGGAGGAGGAAGAGGAGGAGGAGGGGGAGGAGGGGAGGGGAGGAAGAGGAGGAGAGGGAGGAGAGGAGGGGGAGGAGAAGGGGAGGAGGGGGAGGAGGAGGGGAAGAATTACTAAAAGAGTGAGAGACAAGGGGAGAGATGGAGAAACACAGACCCCCTCTCCAACCCCTGCCCTACACTCGCAGCCAGCTTGGAGAGTGTGAAAACAGGCCCCAACCCAGATGGGCTGTTCCAGGCTCCTACACACACACAGGAGTCCTAACGGCCCTGCCCGGCTCGCCACCCAGTCCACCTGAGATGGGGGGGGGGCGGGGAGGAAACTCTCCAAGAATGACTAGCCCCGATGCCACTGGGGACAGCCGAGCACGCCCCCGTGGGCAGGTCCCCAACACGGTCCAGACCTGCAGCCGGAGAACCCACTCGCCCAGCCTCGAAGGTCAAGCACACACGCTCGAACACGCACAGACACGCGCACCGGCAGGCAGGCACCCCCACCACAGGGGCCGCAGAAACGCGCGTGCACATGTGCACGTGCTCACGCACATCTGTACACAGGCGTGCCAAGGCATGCGTGCTCACACGCCCACGCCCACGCACGGAAAAAAGCGATTCCCCTCAGGGACCCCTTCAGGGATCCCATCCCCTCTGCGTCAGAAGACCCCCAGTTTTGCACCCTAGGGGAGGGGTGTATTTCAAGCTCTAGGGGCCAGCGGCGGGACCCAGCCAGACCCCCTACTCCTGACTCCTGGGCTTGGAAGAGAGGACAGAGCCCCCCTGCTCTCCTGCCCGTACCCTAGCTAGGGGACTCTGCCTCTCCCACCACCATTAGGCGTGTGAGCGGAGAGGTGACGGCTACATCCTCCTGATCAGAGATTCCCCTCCTTCCCCGGCTCCTCCGCCGACCCCCGGCCTGGTGGCCACGGACAGATGACAACTACCTCCGCGGCTTTCACTGTCCGCAGGCTTCACCTGGATCGGCCGCGCCATCTGTGGAGAGAGAGGGGAGGAGGAGGTCAAGGCTGGCAGCGCGGCGTGGCGGGGGGAGGCTACGTCCGAGCCCCGCCGGGCACCCTGCCCCCCTCCCCGGGCTCAGCACCCCACCAGCTTCCAGCAGCAAACCAGCCAAACTCAACGGACACACGGTCCCGGGTACAGGGCTTCACTCATGCTGCCTGGAAAACTCCTACTTTACCTTCAAAACCCAGTAACAATATTTCTTGCTGCAGGAAGCCTCCTTGCCTTCCCAAGTGCTGTATGCTCCTTGGAAAGATGCCCAACTCCTCTGGTCCTGTGTGTGATGTGACCTTGCAGTTTCTCTCATCAAAGACCGGAGTCTATTTCCCCACCCTCTGCATCTGGACTTGGCCTTGTGACTTGCTCTGGCGAGTGGCGTGTGGTGGCGGGGAAGTGGGGGGAGTTCCAAGCCCCGGCCTCGAGAGACTTTGCAGCTTCCTCTTTTGGGACCCGCGCACTGCCAGCTGGACAAGCCGAGGCAGGACAGGAGGACGGGAGACCTCAAGCACTGAGAGGCCCAATGACAGGCTGCCTGTGGGAGGAAGGCGGTCCTCTCCCGGCTCGCCCCGCAAGCCCTGACTGACTGCCACGGCACGAGTGGCCCTGGAGCGACCAGCAGAAGAACCGCCCAGCTGAGCCCCGTCTGTGCTCGCCGACCCGTGGAATCACGACCAAATAAGAGGGTTGGGTTGGTTTGTTACTGAGCACCAGCTGACTGATACCAAGGCAACTCCTTTTAGCCAGCTCTCTGAGCCTTGGCTGGGAGGACTGTCGTACCTGAGTGGGCCCGCTTTCAATGTGGACTCGGTGTTCTGGACCCTCCTGTCCTCCACCTCCAGCACCGAAAATGATGTTCGATGGAAGAAATCCTCCCGTAATCCCCACCCCCAAACTCACCCAGCCATGGGGAGGAGCTAATGTGGATCTCTGAGAACCAACTCAAGGGATGTGGGAAGTGGGTGACATTTGCTTCTCCACTGGTCTGAGAACGGGATCCTCCTCCAAGCCTGGTGCTTCTGGCGAACTCTTACTCATCCTTCAAAACCCCGCTCAAAAGCCCCACGCAGGCAACCCTTCCTCCCTCTGCTTCGGGGCAGCGAGTGCCTGGGTCTTGGGCTCTCCCGGCAGCAGGGAGAACCAGAGAAGCTTGCCGAACTGAACGGACCAGGGGGAGGCGGCCAACACACAACAGCATAGGAGGGCACCAGGCCTGGGGTTGGAACACGTGCCCGTCCCAGACCCCCTCCAAGGTCAGACAGTCCCCATGGCCATTGGGAGAAGGTGCTTGGGGGACGTCAGCCCTCTGGTCACTGTGCAGCTGCCCAGCGAGCTGCAGCTTTCCCCGGGTTTTACAGATGTCAAAACCGAGGCCGGGAGAGGTTGTCTGTCCAAGGTCATGGTGGGTGAGTGAAGGCACTAAGCCTCCCTAGACTTCAACTCTAAGGATCTTTCTACCCGGTCCCGTGAGTAGAGACCCCTCTCCAACGGTGAACCCCCAGATCTCCTTCCCCTTCTCTTAGACCCCGAACTGCCCCACACCCCCAGTCTGAGTCCCCTCCCTCACCCTGCACCCTCTTTCCCTGCGCCCCCTCCCCCTCTCCAGCTTCCCTACCCTCTCTGAGCCCCTCCCCATTCTGCGCGCATATGGGCGGCCTCAATTTGAACTCAGCCTTGGGAGCCCCAGAAGCAGAGAGGCCTTCCAGTGTCCCCAGTTCCTGCCACCCACCCAGCCACATCCTCAGAGGGACCCTGACCACCTGGGAAAGGCTCTCCCTTCCCCCACCATGTCCACACACACACACACACACACACACACACACACACACACACCGGGCCCTCTCCACCTGGGTACCACACCCAGCTAGCTGGAGGCAGGAGGGGAGATTTTGTTCAACCAGATGGGACCAGGTTCTGGGCTGCGGGCAGACTGAGGTTGTGAAGGGAGGTGGGGGGACAGGGGGCACCTGAGCTCCAGCCTCCTGTTCGCCCCCACCCCTCCCACCCCGCCTCCGCTGGCCCTCACCTCCCCCCCCCCCCCCCTGCCGCCCAGCACCTTGGGCAGATGAGGATGGGGTTGCCATGGCAACGCTGATTCACCACACGGAAGCTGGCAATTGTTGTTGCCATGGAAACCGCCTCTTAGGGGCGAGCCCAGCTCCTGCCTTGCACAAAAGAGATATTTAAATATAATCTTCTGGAGATGGATGCGCTGAGGGAGGGAGCGAGGTGGGGGGGCCACGGGGAGGGAACCTGTGCCCATCCCCGCACCCTCCACCCCCGCCCCACTCTCGTGGCCTGGATACCTGCGCCCCATCTCCCCCCCACCCCCCAGCCCGGTTGCGGAGCCTGGGACCTTCCGCCTCCTGGGAGGCCCCTTCCCCCTCCTGGGTCAGCTCGGCGCGGGGCAGCCGCGGGGGTCTGGGTCTGGTCCCGAGAAGCCAGGCGGGCAGTCAGTCCCCTCCTCCCCGGTCCCCCACTCGAAAGCCGAGGCTCTGAGGCCTGGCCGTCCTCACCCCGCGGCCCGCCTTACCCACCGGCCTGGAGACGCGCGCCAGGCTGGCCTCGTGCCGCCGCCCGCCCGGCCCCGGGCGCACAGGCGCGCACACGCCGCACGCACGCACCGGCCCCGCGCCTCGCTCCCGGCGCCCGACGCCCGGCGGGCGCTGACGATCCGCCCGCCAGAGGCCGGGCCCTGACGGCGTTGCCCGCCGGAGCCGGGAGGAGGCGTGCGGGGGGGAGGGGGGGTTGGGGGGGGAGCTGGGTCTCCCCACACCCCTCCTGTCGCCCCTGCCCGCCCATCTGGCTCTGCCCACCTCCTTCCGGCTCCCTCTCTCCATCTGTCCCACCGAGGTCTCTGCCTAGTGCCCTCCCTCCCTCCTCCACCTTCTCTGGCTCCCCATCGCTGCGTCCCTTCCCTCCCCCATCTCGTCCCCCTTTCATTTATTCCACAACATTCCCAGCGTGCCCCATGCCAAGTCAGTCTGCAACCCCAGGGAGGACCCCAGTAATCTGGCCCACCCAAGGGGAGACACAGGCAGACGCGGGCACTCCCAGACCTGAGAGGTCAGGATTGAGCCAGAGCTAGGGATCAATGGCTCCTGGAGACCCCAGAGCTCAGACCAGTGAAGAGCCCAAGGCTACTGGGGCCACACTGGAGATGGAATGGTGCAGTGGGTTTTGAAGTATGAGTAAGAGTTTTGTGGGGGGGGGGGGGGAGACAGTTTCTCATGCTGGAGGAATACCTACACCCCCTGACTCATTCAATCTCCAAACAACTTTATGAGACAGAAACATTCGCATTTTACAGATGGGCAAATCAGAAAGGGAGAGGAGAACGTCAGAAGCAGAGTCTGGGTCGCCTGATGGTTTCCTCAGGGTCCCCTTAGGATCCAGCCAACCCTTCAGCCAAGGGTCCTGTGGGCCGGGGCTCTGGGGGGCGTCTGTGTCTCTGGGGGCGGGGGGGGCATACATCACGTAGCTGAGGTCCAGTCCTTGCTCTGCCCCCAGCTTTTGCTGGGTGACTTCAACCAAGTCGTACATCGTTGAGAAACCAGGGTCCCTGTGTCTGACCTGTGTGTGTTACAGATGGGGAAACTGAGTCCACTGGGGGAGGGACTGCAGGAGGCGCCTCTGGTAGTCGGGCTGGGGCCCCGAAGACGGTCCTTTAGAAGACGTGGGGGCCCGGGAGAGGCCCCAACCGGGTTGTTTCTGGGTAGTATGGAGGAGAAGAAAGCAAGGTGGAGCCCAAGCCACCATTACAGCCTCCCCTTCTCCCGCGGGGGCCCCCGCCAGCCTCTGTCGAACACCCAGAGCAAGCCTCTCTCCTGCTCTAGGCGCTGCTGTGGCTCCCTACTGCCCCGGGAGTCGCATCCTGGCATTCCTCCTCTGCCTTCCTCCTCTGCCTTCCTCCCATGCCCCCGGGACATCACTGCAACTCACCCCCCGCCACACACACCCCACCCTCAGTGCGAACAGGCCCCTCCGAGGCCACCTCTCCCTGAAGGCCACCTCTCCAAGTGCATCTGCTTCAATGCTTTGTCCAGGCATCACCTTGATTGTGGCACATGCCCCAACACACACACACACACACACATTGTCCCTCTTGGGTGACTTCCTAGGGGCAGGGGCTGAGGGGCTGTGCACCCCTTCCCCACCGGAGGCCCGGCCCGGGGTCCCCAAATGGCAAGTGAAATGAAATGAGACAAAACCTATGGCTTCCAGACTCCGCAGAAAGTGAAACCCAGTCCCTGTCCCCGTGGGCAAAGAGCAAGCTGGACCCGTGCTGGGCCCAGCACCCCGTGCGGGGAGTAAGTCAAGAGCTTGTGCCCAGCTGTGTCTACGCTTCAGGGGGAGAAGCCGGGCTGGGGAAGACGAGACTGGCCCAGAGTCCTTCAGGCTTGACTTGTCTGCGACAGTTCGTTCATTCGTTCGTTCGTTCGTTCATTCGTTCATCGCGGATGTGCCAGGCTCCTGTCGCCAGGCTCAGCAGCCGGCAGGTGTCACGCCCAGGGCCCTCAGAACACTTCTGCAGTCCCATCCACAAATGAGGAAACTGAGGCCTGGGAAGGTCAAGCCACCGTGGGGCCCCTTGCGCCTTCTCAGGTTCGGCTTGGCTCTGAGCCAAGTCGTGGGATGTGGGAGGGGGTCTTGCGGGGGGGGGGGGTCACCTCAGAAACCCCTGTGTGCATAGAAGGGGTGTCAGGAGGGGTCCGTCGGGGGGATCCGCAGCCAGACGGACAAACCTATCCCTTTCCAGGGTGCACACAAGAACAGGGGGGCAGCCGGCAGAACTGGGGTGTCCTCCGCCCCTCGAGACCTTCATGAAGAAAGGACGGATGGTGTCGTCTCTGATGGCACGGCCCCCGAGAGACCCAGCTGGACCCGCTGTCCCCACGGCCCCCCGTTCCAGGTCCAGGAACCCCATCCTGGGGTCGGACGGCCCAGCGGAGAACATCAGCTCGATCTGCGGCATCTGCCCAGCGTGGACTCCCGGGTCCTGCGGTCCGTTCCGGGTCCTATTCTGGGCTTCTGTGATTAATTTAGGATCCTACTCCAGAATGCTGAGATTTGATTAAACCGCATCCCCCACGGACACCGCTGTCACACGCGACATGGGAACCGGTCTGCTGCAGCAGCGGCAGCGTGGCGGGGGGGGGTTGGAGCACAGAGCCAGCGCAGGACCCGGCGCCCCCCCACCCTCCCCGTCACTCTTCCTGCAACCCGCGGACGAGGCGTCAGCGCTGGCTCTGAAAGGCTGCCGGTACCGCTGCCCTGGGGGGAGAAGGTTCGCCCGCGAGTCAACCCCCTTCGTGGCTTGGCGGGGGGGGTGTCGGCCACGGAGGCCGCAGGCCTAGGTCCTCGGGGGTCCGAACTCCCGAGTCGGCGCCCAAAGGAGACGCGGCACGTGTCCATCCGAGACAAAGCACGGCAGGATCTCTCTGGAAGGTAGAGATCTCTCCCGTCGGTAACGGCCCACCCACAGGACACTGGCAAGTTGTGTGGGCCCGCTGTGGAATACTACACGGCCACGAAAAAGCACCAGCCGCTGAGAGACCTGGTGCCGACGGGGGACGCTGGGTCTCAGCAGCAGCACAGTCAGTGACAGAAAAAAGTGCAGGGGGTAAAGACTACATATGATATGATTCCAGTCGCTTTAGGTAAAAAGCAAAATGGGAAAAGGTTACCCGGTCTTCTAGAGATATATTTATAAGCACGAAGGACGTGAGGAAAAACAGGGGTCGGTTACCGTGAAAGTCAGGATGGTGACTCCTCCAACAGGAAGACGGGGGCTCAGGCATGGGGACGTGACAGGCATGGTTTCTGGGGACTGCTAGAGATCCTCCCCCCCCCAACCACGAGCCCGTATCAAAAAGAGACCCCCAGACTCCACAATCTAGATATGTGATGACATTGCATCATGTTCCTGGGTCTAGAACATTCTAGGTCTAGAATGCCCTGTCTAACGTGGTAGTTGATCCCTGGTCTAGAACATTCTACATCTGTGCTATCCAAAACAGTGGCTCACTCCTAATCTAGGATATTCTAAGTCTGAACGCTCCAATAGAGGAGGTGACCCCCAGTCTAGAACATTCTACATCTGCTGCCTAACACAGTAGTTATCCCCTGACCTAGAACATTCTAGGGGCACCTGGGCGGCTCAGTTGGTTGAGCGTCCAATCATGATCAGCTCGGGTCATGATCTCACAGTTTGTGGGTCCGAGCCCCGCGTCGGGCTCTGTGCTGACAGCTGGGAGCCTGGAGCCTGCTTCGGATTCTGTGTCTCCTTGTCTCTCTGCCCCTCCCCTGCTTGTGCTCTGCCTCTCTCTCTCTCTCTCTCTCTCTCTCAAAAATAAACATTAAAACATTAAAAAATATATATTCATTGTTTTAGTAACAAAGAATGCCATTTAAAAAACACCTTTTTTTTTTTTAGTTTATTTATTTTTGAGAGAGAGAGAGAGAGACAGAGCGCGAGCAGGGGAGGGGCAGAGAGAGAGAGAGAGACGCAGAATCCGAAGCAGGCTCCAGGCTCCGAGCTGTCGGCACAGAGCCCGACACGGGGCTCGAACCCATGAACCGTGAGATCACGACCTGAGCTGAAGTCGGATGCTTAACTGACTGAGCCACCCAGGCGCCCCCCAAGTTTATTTATTTTTAATTGGGGGGGGAGAGGATCAGAGAGGGAGAGAGAGAATCCCAAGCAGACCCCATGCTCAGTGGGCAGCCCAGTGCGGGGCTTGAACCCACGAACTGTGAGATCATGACCTGAGCCCAAATCAAGAGTCAGACACTGAACTGACTGAGCCACCCAGACGCCCCCTCCTGGAAACATTTAAATGTTAAATGTGGCTCGCGTTCTAGATCAATGCGCACTGCTCTGGAACCTTCGCTGCTCCTTATTCTCCTGCTCAGTGGATGCCAGCAGCATCTCCCAGTCATGACAATCACAAGTGTCCCCAGACGTCACTCAGCAGCCCGCCTGGCACATTCCCACCTCCCGGCTCGGCACACGCCGTCCCCACGCCACCCCTGTCTCCATCTGCCACAATCTTCCCCATCTCTCGAGACACGACATGGCTCAAATGCCCTCTCCTCCGAGAAGCCGCCTTGTTTGCCGCACGAGGTCACCAGTGCGGGGGCCCCGGCTCCCCCCACCTAGAGCCACCGCGATGCTGTCCCGGCCGCCACACATTCGCTGCTCATTTTGTGCTCGCCCGTCATAGTGGGTTGAACGGGGACTTCCCTGAGATGTGTCCAAGTCCTAACCCCCAGAACCTGTTGAATCTGGAAAAGGTGTCCTTACGGATGTAAGTCACGGATCTCGAGATGAGGTTTAGGGTGAGCCCTAGACCCATCGACAGGTGTCCTTATAAGAGAAAGGCAGAGGGGGAGGCGAGACGTATCGACACAGGGCGGCCACGTGGCCACAGAGGCAGGGATTGGGGCGATGCGTCCACAAGCTGGAGAGCCACCGGGAGCTGGAGAGACGTGGAACAGAGTTCCCCACAGCGTGGCCCTCCTGCCACGTCGCTTTCAGACTTCTGGCTCCCGGAAGTGTGACAGCATAAATGTCTGTCGCTTTCAGCTCCCCAGTGCGTGGCGCTTTGTTACAGTGGCCCCGGGTCACTAACCCGCCCCCCCCCATTCGCTCCGACCCAGAAAGCTTTGCTCCAAAAGCATCCCGAACCCCCATCTCTACCTGCGCTGTCCCTGCCCGAGCCGCTTGCCCGAACAACCACCGCTCCCTGCGGTCCCTCTGGCCCCTGATGCTCAGAGAAGGTCCCTGAGCTCCCTGTCGAAACGGAACCCGCATCCTGAGTCTGAAAATCGCACTGAAAGTCCCCCCCCCCCGCCCCCGTCGCCTCTGGGCTCCGTGGTGTCCTCACCACCGGAAGTCCTTTCATTGGGTTGTTCGTTCAGGTGCTCAGTAAATGTCTGTTGAGTGAACCCATGGGTGTTGAGGACTCGAGGGGCCCCCACTCTAGGGAGAGACACCCCCCCCCGCCTTCTTCTGGCTTCCCTCCCGGCTGCTGATGGAGCCCAGAGCCCAGCTTCGGCCCCCAACACAGAGGGCGCTGCTTCCCAGGCCCCCAGGGCCTCAGGCAGTGGAGACGGAGGCTGGCTTTGGCTCCCAGTGATTCCACCAGGAAAATAGGAGCAGAAGGGAGCTAAGAAGGACTGAGCTGGGGGCACAGCTAGAAATCTTAGCAGATCTCCAGGGGGGTACGGATTTCTCCGGACAGATGGTTCAGAGCCCCCAGCCGGAACCTGGTGCCACGCGCCAAAAAACGGTCCACGGACACGGAAGGGCTGGGCGCCCGCACAGGGTCGGCCGTCAAGTCCCCATTCTGCCGTTTGCTGGCTGCTCGACCTTGGACAAATCCACTACGAAACCGGTTTCTTCCTCTAGGTGCCCAGTGTCCCCAGAGGTTCCTGCCAAAGGGAGCGGGCAGACAGCGTGTCGCTCCAAGACGAGGCGCGAGGTGGTGCCCTCCTTGCGCCCTGGGGGAAGCCGGCCGCCATGCTGTGAGGCTGCTCAAGTTGTCCCCCTTGCGAGGAACTGAGGCCTCTTGTCCACGGCTGCCCCAGGGGCCAGCACGGAGGCGGATCCCTGAGTCACAGTCAGGAGAGACTCTGAGCCACGGCCGTGTGGCAGACTCATTCCCTAATTCTGGCCCCCCGGCCACTGGGATCACTAATGCTGGCTGTTTGAAGCCACCAGGTTGTGGAACAATTGTTAGGCCACAGGAGACAACTAATGGGGTCCACAGAAACTCCACTGTGCCCCCGGGGGCCAGCCTGCATGGATGCACCTGCCCTCCAGTCCCCAGTTGGTTCGGGGAGGTGATGGCAGAAGGTCCAATGGAGGGAGAACTGTGAATCCTTTCTTGGATGTCACCTCCTCCGTGAAGCCTTCCGTGACCCCCTTCTCTACAGTTTCTTCCCTCCACCCCACCCCGTTGTACTCTTCCAATGCTGAAGATCAGAGAGGTTAAGTCACTGGCCCACTGCTGCTCAGCAAGGACTGCTTGCTGCCACATCACCTCCACCCCTCTTGTCTTCACCCCAAAAGGGGCACTTTGTTCCTGACCATGAGGTTGAGGCCACCCCCTGGGCCATTTCTGGTGCTTGTTCAGACCCAAGTCAACCCTTGCCATGATGCATGTTCCCGGCAGGTGCACCCAGTCAGCCCTGTTGCACCCCAATCCCCAGCACTTGTGTCTGCAGATGTCACCCAAGCAGCCCCCAAATGTCCCTGATGCTGAAGAGTCCACGAGAGTCCCAGAAGGAAGGGTGAACACCCCAGAGCCCGTGGGATGCCATGGGTCTCACTGTGCTTCCTTCGATTTCCGTGAACAGACGCTGCCTGGGGACCGGGCTCAGCTGGCTCAGGCAGACCACCCTGCCTGCACCGGGGACAGGGGCTTCCTGTCCACCCCCAGAAGGCAGGGCTGACGAGGGAGAGCCAGCGGAGACGGAGCCTGGGCTAGCCTCCCTTGGGGGTGGAAAGCTGCCCAAACACCCCCTTCATCAAGGGGCCGTAGCTCTATTTGCTCCTAAGGATGAAGGATAAGAAAATCCCTTTCCTTTTCATATGGAGAAGCAGGCAGCGTCTAAGCTCCTCCTGGAGGCCCTCAAGGCCCTTAGGACTTGCCCCGTCCCCTCGCTGCCCTCCCCTCCTCCCCCTGGCTCCCTCGCCCACTCTGCTCCAGCCGCACAGGCCCCCTTGCTGTTCCTCCAACGTGCCAGGCACGATCCTGCCTCAAGGCTTCTGCACATGCTGTTCCCTTTCTCTGCTAATGCTTCCTCGTCCTTCAGGTCTCGGCACAATGACACTTGCACGCTGGGCCAGGCCTTTGTGCCGTGTGCAACCTGCACAACCACACACAACCACCCTGGTGTGAAGCAGGGAACATGGCGGGCAGTAGGCACTCAATAAATGCTCTCCCTGGTCATTTCTGTCCCTCTGCACCTTATCCCTCTTTCTGAGTCCGGAGGCACCCGGGCCTCACCGCTGACCCCAGGCAGGGCCTCAGCCTTCCCCAGGGTGAGAGCGTCCCCTCCGTCCCCACACCCCAGACAGCACCCAGGACTCACCCCGGGCAAGGTCTTCTGTTCGTGCAGGGCAGTCTGAGCTTTGATGGCGGAGTCCCTGGCACAGTAGGTGAGAAAGGCACAGCCTGGAAGGGAGACAAATGGGGGCGTTAAGAGAAAAGGAGATCGCAGACCCAAGTTCACAGCAGCATTAATCCCAACGGCCAAAAGGGGAAGGGAGTCAAGTGTCCACCAATGGACAAACGAACACAATGTGGTCCGTCCACACCCTGGAATATCATTCCGCTTTGAAAAGGAAGGACGTCCTGCCGCCTGGCACCACGTGGACGGACCCCGAGGACACTGTGCGGTGACAGGAGCCGGACACAGAAGGACACGCCCCGCGTGACCCCACGCACAGGGGCTCCCCAGAGGAGTCCCGTCCCCAGGGACAGAGAGTGGACGGTGGGAGCCAGGGCTGGGGCAGGGGGCGGGGAGTCCGTGTTTCATGGGGACAGAGCCTCAGTCTGGGGAGATGGAAAGTTCTGGAGACGGGTGGTGGGGGCGGCTGCACGACAGTGTGAGTGTGCCTGATGCCGCTGAGCCGTGCGCTTGGAAAGGGTGAGGAGGGTGAATTTAATTGTATTTAACCACATTTTAAAAAAAATGGAAAAGAAGGAAAAATCGAGGTAGATTTTATGTTCTTTCTTACTACAAGCCAAAAACAAACAGGACACTGAGACAAGGGTATGGGGGGTGGGGGGGACAATAGCCGTGGTCCAGCCGCCCCTCCCCCTCGGTGAGCTAGGGAAGGGGAGAGGAGAGTAGCTGTTAATTAAACCCGCGTCCGACGCCAGATGAACAGATAGGCAGAGCGCGGGGTGAGGGCCGGTGGGGCAGTGAGGCCGCGGCTGCCCGGGGAGGACGGTGGGGAGTGCACCTGCAGCCCCAAGGATGCAGAAGGTGCTCCAGCACTGGGAGGAGGAGCACGGCGGCTCTGCCACGCACCTGCTTCGTGGCCTTGGGCCGGGCGCCGCCCCTCTCCGGGCCTCAGTTTCCCCGCTCCGAGAGGATGCTCCCAGAGCTGGGAAGGATGGGTGGGGCGGGGGCGGGGCTAGAGGGGGCGTGGTGCAGCGGAGCCAATCAGGAGAGGAGAGGGGGCGGGCCAGCCCTGAAGTGGTCCAGAGCGAGGGTGTGATTGGTTGGACGCCGTCCTGGGCCGGGTGGGGGCTGGGGAGGGGTGCGAAGCGTGAGAACTGCAGAGACCAGAGACACAGAGAGAGACGGAGAGAGGCCCCCAGAGAAAGACCGGTGGGATAGACCAATGGTGTTTTGAAAGATGTCTGCCTGAGGCGGGGTGTGGGATGCAGGCAGGTGTCAGGTCCCCTGAGACGGACCCAGGGGGCCGGGCCTCAGCCCTGGACTCTGCCTCGAACCTCTGTGGACCCCACGTTCACTGCGTGTGAAACGAGACCCTCGTCGTCTGCTCTGGCGCCGTGGACCCTGTGCCCACCACCCCCAGCTCCCCCCTGGAGCCTCTCTGCCTCCTCCGACCCCTAGGGCCCCCTGTGCAGAGAGAGCCCCTGGGAACAGCCCCGTGGTGCCCAGTTTTGCTCCGGGCAGGAGCTAATTAAAGCCGCGCGTCCTTCCTTCTGGGATGTGGTCACCACGCTGCCATTCCCACCGGCTGGGCCGGTTGCTGGGGAGGGGTCTGCCTCAGGCCCGAGGGGTCCTCTGGTGCCCTGGGGAGCAGGGCTTTCTAGCGTACAAAAAACATTCGTGGTGAGCACGTAAAATGGTGCAGCCCCCGTGGAAAACGGTTTGGCGTTCCTCAGAAAAGTTAAACAGAATTATCGTAGGACCCAGCAACTGCACGTCTGGGTCTCTACCCAAAAGAATTGAAAGCAGGGACTCGACAGATATTTCAAACAGATATTACGCATGTTCACAGCAGCATTATTCACAACGGCCAAAAGGCGGCACCACCCAAGTGTCCGTCAACAGATGAACGGGAAACACAATGGGGTCCATCCATACGCTGGAATATTATTCTGCCTTAAAAACCGAGGAATTCTGACCCCCGCTGCAACGCGGATGAACCTTGAAGGATGCTATTATGCTCAGCGTAATAGGCCAGACACAGAAGGACAAGGACTGTCTGGTCCCACTCACAGGGGGTCCCTACAGGAGTCCCGTCCCCAGAGACAGAGAGTAGACGGTGGGAGCCAGGGGTGGGGCCGGGGGCGGGGACCCCGTGCTTCAGGGAGCCAGTTTCCATTTGGGAAAATGAGAAATTCCAGCGACGGACGGTGGGGATGGTTACACAACAGTGTGAGCATGCCTGATGCCACTGAGCTGTGCACTTAGACGCGGTTAAGACGGCGAATTTAATCTTATGTGTATTTTACCAATAAAAAAAATTGTAATGGAGATATATTAAAAACAACCCCCCTCCCGTGGGGCGCCTGGGTGGCTCAATCGGTTGAGCTCCTGACTTCGGCTCAGGTCATGATCTCACAGCTCGTGAGTTCAAGCCCCACGTCGGGCTCTGTGCTGACAGCTCGGAGCCTGAAGCCTGTTTCGGCTTCTGTGTCTACCTCTCTCTCTGCCCCTCCCTCACTTGTGCTCTCTCTCTCTCTCAAAAACAAACATTAAAAAAATATATATATATGCCAAAAAAGTGCAGAACTTAGATTATAAATCACGTAATATATAATAATTTTATAATTATAAAATCACGTAACCATTTTCCAGGTCGAGGAATAGAACACAGACGCTCCCAGAAGCCCGGGTGCTCCCATCCCATGACAATCTCCCCCAGAAGTCACTGCTACCTAGCTCTTATGATAATCACGTCACTTGGTTTCCTGCCGGGGCGGGGGGGGGGGGGTCACTAATCAGTGTAGCTGAGTGCTTCCTGCCTTTGAACTTATATAAATGGAATCATAGCATATGCACACTTTGTATCTAGCTTCTGCCACTCAACAACAGGTGGTTGTGTGTTTCGGGGGTTAATTCCTTTTCCTGGCTTGTAGTGTTTTGCCCTGTGAATATACAGCAAGGCTATCCATTCTCTTGTGGATGGGCGTCGGGGTTGTCCGCTGTTAAAGGCTATCATGAATAAACGTGCTGTGGAGCGTTCTTGCACAGGTATTCTGATGCGCAAAGGCATATCCGGAAATGGAATTGCTGGTTACAAGGTAGGCTTACGTTTAGCTTTAATCGATTCTTTCAAACAGTTTGCCAAAGTGGGTTGTGCCAGAGCATTGTCCAACCAACGGGTCTGACAGTATTTATGCTTCGTTTTCCCCAACCCTTGGTTTTGCCAGCCTTTTAGATGTTAGTCATTATGGTGGGTGTATCATTGTATTTCATTGAGATTGGAACATACATTGCTGTAGTTATTAATAAAGTTGGGCACCTTGTGGCTTTGCAGCAGTTCTTTATGTGGTGTGTAAATAAAGAATACTTTGTATTCTTTTATGGTTACATCTGATGCACACATCTTCTCCCAGCCCATGGCTGGTCTTTCTACTCCTTTTTTGGTGTTTCTATTTTCTGAATTTAATCCCCCAGGGTCTTCCGGGAAACCAGAGGCGCTAAGACAACCAGCCTAGGGCCTGAGAGAAATTAGGCACAGCCAGAAAGAAATTGGACGGCAGGGAGATGTAAAATAGAGGCAAAACCCTTCCTCCTTGGGTCCTCTCTTGCCCGTGGGGCCTCATTTGCAGAACATGGAGTGTGCTGGTCCTGGGAGGGGAGGGTGGGACCCCCGAGCAACCTTCAAGGCCATGAGCCTGTGGGTCTGGAAGGTTTGCAGCCAGAGGGACGCAAACCGGATTGCGTGCCGCTGTCCTCGGTGCTGAAACGCTTCCCTGTTCTTTTGACCCGCTCTCTTCCTGGCCTCTTTCTCTGTTCTGGTTGGTGAAAATGTGTGATGTTTACCCCTTTCTGGCTAAATACAGCCTTGATTTCCAGTTCTTATTAGGGCTGGATTGTATTCCCCTCCCCAAAACTCATACGTTGCTGTCCTAACTCCCCAGGACCTCAGAATAAGACCCATTTTGGAAATTCAGTCATTGCGGATGAAATTAGTTAACCTAGACCAGATTCTCCTTTAGTCTCAGAAGGAACCAACTCAACCAACACCTTGATCGCAGACTTCTGGCCTCCGGGAAGGTGAGCAAACACGTTTCTGTTTTTGAAGCCCCCTGGCTTGTGCTAGGTTGTTTCTGCAGCGCTCGCAAACTAATACAATCCCCAGTCAGCCCAGACTTGTTAGTGATGTTAATAAAGCTCACTGACTTCTAATCCGAAGAAGCTCGTACTCCGTAGCGACTACTTAGTCCTTACAACAAACCCACAAAGTAGCTGCTAGTGTTGCCCTATTCTGCAGATGAGGGGCCAGGGCACAGAGTGGGGGTGTGACTTGCCCAAGGTCACACAGATGGGGAATGGAATATCCAGGCCCCATGGGCTGTGCTAACCACTGGGGTACACTGCCTCGAGCTCGCATCTTTTCTAACATTTTCCCCAAGGCCTAGGGGAGGGTCACAGGCACCTGACCTGCCTCTCCGTGAAAGGAACTTTCAGATAGTGCCAGGATCCAATGCTGGATCAAATGCCACGAGCCCCATTTCAACTGTTACATCCTAGTCCCAGAGGGACCTTCTGACAGAAGTCACAGCCCATGCAAAGCCTACGCTGGATGAACCTCTCATCTCAATTCCAGCCCTGGCCCCCCCTCGCCCCCCCACCCCCCACCGGCCTCATCAATGACAAGGGGGCCAGGTCTTGTGTCCAGCAGCTCCCTCCCATGCTGGCCAAGCCCTGCGTTCTTCCCAGAATGCTTGGCTCTTGACCATCCCTTCACACCCACATGCATTTTCAAAGCCTGGACCAGGGTTGATCTGGGGGGTGGGGGTGGGGTGGGGTCAAGGCCTGCAGATGTCTCTGGGCCCAAGGGCAGAGCAGAGGCCAAAACGAGGGAATCACTGTATATATGAAAGTTTCCTAATAACTAGATCTTTCTCATCACGGCTCCTTTGGGAAAGGAGGGAGTTCCCCATCTCTGGAGGTAAGCACCAGCGGCTCCCCAGACAGGAAACCTCCTTGCCAGAGACTACTGAGAATCCCTGCTCATGCTGAGATGCCCTGCTCTCTACTCTCAGTTCTGAGCCTTTGGGGATCTCATGGCTCAAACCTGTAATAATGATAAGAGTCGATGTCCCCCCGGAGCACCAGGAATCTTCCAGGGGCTCCCCACCCATTGCAACCCTTTGAATCCTCAGACCAGCCCAAGAGAATGGCATGATTGTATTCATTATTATCCCCGTTTCACAGATAGGGAAACTGAGACAGCACCTCGTGAGGAATGCGCCTGAGGTTACAGCGCATCGGGGCCAGAGGCGGGATTTGAACCCCGGAGGACTAACTCCAGTCTGTGCCTCCTCTGCCAATATTGTCCCTCTTATAAAGATAACAGTAGTAGCCATAACAGCTGATTCACAGAGCACTTCGACAGGGTGGCCATTATCCTGGGAACTTGGCTCCAGGACCCCTCCTCTCTGCAGGAGCCCTACCAGGCGGGTATTATGCAGAGCATGCAGGAAGCAGTGGGTAAGGGTTGAGCTGGAATTTGAACCCGGGAGGGGGGGGCTGGGATATGACATCATGGGCCTCCCTGCCATCCACCGTGCTTGGAGGCTTTGATCCCCAGGGTGTGGAACCACAGGGGCACCCAATCCTGCCATCTTCCCTGAAAGTCGAAGCCTTTAATATTTTAAGACAAAGGTGGCCTTAAGAGCATCTACAAAACGACAATCGTACTCCACCTACAATCTAGTGTAGACACCGACTGTTTGTATCCAGATAGACTGAATCAGTAGGGGGTTACCTAAAGATACAGGCCTCCCAAACGTGGGGCCCTGGGGTAACTCCACAGAGCCTTCGAGAATAGTGCCCAACTTACAGACGAAAAGTCTGAGGGTCACAGTGGCCCAGGTCACCCACAGGTAGCGACAGAGCTAGGACTTGAGCCCATACCCGCATGACCCCCTTGCACAGGGCTCTTTCCCCAGCCCACAAGGACACTCCTCTCTCCGGCCTTGAAAATGCCGTCTCTGAGGAAGGGAGCAAAGGTGGCTGTATGGTCCCTCCATTGCAACCCGTCTCTGCTCATTCTGTGCTCTGGGGACAATGCCCAGACTAATGGGTGACGCTGACAGCTCCCAGGCTGGGAAGAGGCACATCGACGCACCCCCATGTGTGGTCAGCATAGAGGGAGGACTAGAGCACAGGACAGAAGTCAAGGGGGGGTGCAGAGCCGAGGGCAACATGGGGCAGGGCAAAGACTGAGCCCGGGCCAGGCGGGGCAGAGAGGAAAGACGGATGGGACACTCCAGGCAGGGCTCGGACGCCCTGGCCGTCCCTGGGAGGGTGTCGTGGATTGTCTTGTCCCCCGGAAAAGTCGTGTGTGCATTCCACACCCTGTGCGTGGGACCCAACTTGGAAAAAGGGACTGTGCAGATGTAATTAAGGATCTGGAGATCAGGTAATGAGGTGGGTCCCAGATCCACCTGGAGGTCTGGGGGGCATCAGGGGAAGGACTCCCCCCCCCCCCAGGACTGACTAAAAATCCCCCAAAAGGCCCCGCAAGGAAGTGCCACCATCACACAGAGCCAAGTCCTGGGTCAGACCTCCCCCCGCCCCTTAGCTGGAATCCTCACTCCCCCTGGCATTTATTTTTATCTCGTGTTACAGATGCGTGAACCCAGGCTCAGAGAGGCTTAGTGCTTTCCTGAGGTCACACAGCAAATCAGAAACGAGCCCTTCAGCTGAACCCAGACTCAGGGTTTGCGGCTGGGGGGGAGGGGGAGGGGGGAAAGAGCTTCTGGGTTTCAGAAAATCCCAGAGTGCAGGGAAGAGGCCTTAAGGGGCCTAAAGAAAAATTTGTTTGAAAATGAAATAGAACAACAGAAATTGTTGTTTTTTTTCCTTCTTACTGCTCATGGTCGTCACTTACGTGGGTAAATCTGGGATTTCTGCCGCTTGCGCGGAGCTGGGCAGGTCTGGGCACCGGCCATGGCCACGTGCCTGGCTGCACCCTGTCCCCCTCCCCTGCACCCCACGCTCGGCATCTCCCCTCCCCCACCCCCGCCCCGCACGCGGCCGGCGGCTCTACCGTTCTTCCCGAGACTGTGCGGGGCGCTCACCGCCTATCCTGTCGGGAGTCATTCATTCTCCCCACAGGACAGGGAGCTCCCTGCGGGTGGGAACCAAGCGTGCAGGTCACCGACGTGTCCCCAGAGCCCAGCACTGCGCCCAGCGCGCTGTGTGCACAACAAGCACTTGGGGGCAGCTCACGGCCTCCAGGCTGGTCCAGTGCCCATCCACGCCCTCCTGGAGCTGCGGTCCCCTCCGGCCCCGGGTCCCCCCTTGCTGCCGCCACCGTCTTCGCCACGCCCCCCACGAGAGGGCGCCCGTGAGCATTCCTCTGCCCCCAGCCTTCAGGGGCTCCCACCTCCCTGGGGGTAAAAGCCTCGGTCCTCTCCGTGGCCCCCAAGCAGGACCTGCCCTCCCCTACTCCTCTCTCCCCCTCGTTCACTCTTTCCCAGCCACACATGCCTCCTCTGTTCCTCCAACCCTGGCCCAGTCCTGCCCCAGGACCTTTGCATGGGCTGCTCCAGAATGCGCTCTGCCAGATCTCTGCACGGTTCACTCCCTTCCTTCAAGTCTTGGCTCAGATGGCACCTCCTTAGTGAAGGCTCCTTAAGCACCCTGTTTAAAGTGACGGCCCTCAACCATCCGCTCACCCTGCTCTGTTTTTCCAGGGCCCTTACAGGCCGCATACAGGTTTCCCTCGCTGTCCGAAAGCAGAGCGTTCCTGTGAAACTTCCCCGTAACTTTCCGTAAAGAAGCAATTGCCACTGGTTTATGTGGAAAACTTTGGAACATTCCCAGACCCCCGAATTGGCCTCTCCTAGGCTTTTCTGATAGGTTAGGACACATCTTGCTAACGGAGGCACAGAATTAAACGAGGCAAGGCCCGGATGCTTGCAGACACAGTTCAGAGCTCCGGCTGCAGGCCTGCCCGAGTGTGGTCCCGGGGAAGGCGCTCCGTGGGGCTGCCCTCGCTGCTGGGGCCTCGCACTGCCTCTCTAAGCCTTCCCCGAGTGCAAAGCCAGAGCTGAGTGCTGTTTTAGCGTTTTGCCTTTTTTCATAAAAGCACAAACTTCCTTCAGATTTCTTTCGGTTACCAAAAAAGGTACTCATGCAGGCCTTTCATGAAAGCAGAGGGAGTAGCATAATACGGACTTTCCAGGAGCAGAGGGTACCTGTATTATATTTATTTCTGTCTCCCCGCCTCCCCCAGCCCACTGAAATGTCCTGTCCACAAGGACAGTCAGTTTTTCATGGTTTTTTTTTTCCCCCCCAGGGTTCCCAGGACCTAAATAGTTGCCAGGTACACAGTAGGCGCTCAATGAATACTTGTGGACTGAATGGATGTGTTTTCAAACTGACCTGCTCACATCGAGACAATCTCTCTGAGGGCAGCGACATTCGATCCCTGTTTATCCTTCCCCTTTCCTCCCCCACGCCCAGCACGGGGCCATTCGATATTTCCTGAACACCTATTATGTGCCAGCTGTACCGTAGAAACAGACGCAGGAAAGACACCCTTGTTCGTCTCTGATCGCCAACAAGGACCGCACCACAACAGGTCGAATCCCTTTGCTCCCAAGCCCCCTCCATGCCAGGCGGCCCACCTTCTTGGCCGTTAACCTTGGCTCTGGGATCTAGCGGCTAAAGATGGGCTCAAACCCTGCCCGGTGCCCCTCTCTGCTGTGTGATCTCGGGTCACTTAACCTCTCTGAGCCTCCACTACGGGTTACGGAAGACATCTCCTTGTGCTGTGGGGCCACCCTTCACCCACCGCCTGCCCCCCCCCGCACCTTCTCTCCTCCCCCCATCCTCTTAGCCCCAGACTGTCCCCACTTTGCTAAGAACAGTGGGGCGGACAGCCTCTCCCGTAGTCATCGCCCCTCCCCTCACTTGCAAACCCACTGGCTCCTGTGCAGAGGGCATGACTTCGTGCGCATGGCTCACACCCCTGGACCCCTCACCCCAGCGCATCATCTCTGGGGTGACCTTCTGCCTCCCTGGCCGGGCTCCTTAGCCTCCACTGCTGACACCTCCTCTGCCCCAGACTTACACACCGGGGCTTCTCAGGCCTCGTCTGGACACACCCTCAGTCTCCTGCCCCCAGCCGTCTTGACTCCTCCCACGGACTCTCACTGTTGCTGCACCACGGGTCCATCCACAAACCACCCACCCATCCACCTGTCCGTCCGTCTATCCCTCCACCTGTCCATCCCGTCATCTGTTTTCCATTCATTTATCTACCCGCCTGTCCAGCCACCTATCCACACATCAATTCACCCATCCACCTGTCCATCCATCCATCCATCCATCCACTCATCCACCCATCTGTTCGTCCATCCATCCATCCACCCACCCACTCACTGGTCCATCCATCTGTTCACCCACCCACCTGCTGTGTCCCAGGCACTGTTCTAGGCCCTGGGGACACAGCGGTGGACACAGAAGGCAAAAAGCCTCCACCCTAATGCTGTATTCACTCTAAGGGTGGGGGGAGGGAAAAACAGATAGCATAAACACAAAACCTATGATCTATGGTGTGTCAGGAGTCTTCATTTTCCCAGGAAAAAAAGGAAAGCAGGGAAGAGGGGTCTGGAGTGCTGGAGGGTGGCTGTGATTATAAATCATTTCTGCAGGGAGGCGGCACTGAGAAGGTGAAGGTTGAAAGGCAGGAGGAAGGAGGCATGTGAGTCTCTGGGGGAAGAGGAACAGTCACCAAGTAGGTGACATCTGAGCCAAGACCTGAAGGAAGTGAGAGAGTGAACTCTGCAGAGATTTGGGGGAACAGCATTCCAGGCAGCAGAGACAGCGCATGCAAAGGCCCTGGGGAAGGACCGACCTGAGGAACAGCCAGGAGGCCCGTGTGGCTGCAGCAGAGTGAACGAGGGGGCGAGAGGGAGGAGGGGCGGCCAGGGCGGGGACGGGGCTGCGTCCCCAAATTGCGGTAGAATATACATCACGTAAAATGTGCCACCTTAACCGTCTCTCAGTGCACTGGCATCAGGCACGCTCACGCTGTCGTGCAGCCGCCCCCACCACCCGTCTCCAGAACTTTCCATCTCCCAGACTGAGACTGCGTCCCCAGGAAGCACGGACTCCCCGCCCCCTGCCCCACCCCTGGCTCCCACCGCCTGCTCTCTGTCTCTGTGGACCCTGCTCTCTGTCTCTGTGGACGGGACGCCTCTAGGAGTGGGGTCACGCAGGACGTGTCCTTCTGTGCCTGGCTCCTGCCACCACGCACCGTGACCTCCGGGTCCATCCACGCGGTGGCAGGTGGCAGGACGTCCTCCCTCCCTGGGGCTGGGTCACATTCCGGCGTGTGGATGGACCACACTGTGTGTACTGACTTATCCACCAGGGGACCCTTGGGGCGTTCCCACTTTGGTGCTGCTGTGAACACGGGCGTGCAAACAGCTCTCGGAGACTTTCAATTCTTCGGCTCTGTCCTCAGAAGTGGAACGGTCGGGTCACACGGTAACTCCGCATGAAGGTCCCTGAGGAACCGCCAGACGTCTCCCTCAGCGCTGCCCCTTCCCACTCCCCCCCCTCCCCCCCCCGCCACTCATCACCTCCGTCCGTCTGTCCGTCCAGGCCAGCGCAGACATCCTGTCCACCGCTCAGAGCACTGGACTCCCTACGGACACACGGCAGCTTTCGATCCTGAATGTAGCAGGACTCAGGAAATAGTGGAGAGAGGGGGCGAGTAGGTGGGTGAAGAAATGAGCCCCAGCCCCAGCCATCCGCCTCGGGTCGCTCTAGATGATGCCAGGTGTCCTGGGGGAGGTCTTCCCCCCTCACTGAGCCTCTGTCTCTCACTGTGCATGAGGTTGCTCTAGGGCCCCCAGCCCTAGAGCTGGGGGGGGCATCATCTGCAGAGGGTCAGGGACAAGGAGTCTCTCCCCTAGCGCTGGCCACGCCTCCAGGCAGTTTGCTGTCCTCAGGAGCCCCTCAGAGGGACCGGGTGCAGCCATGATGGAAGGAAGCTCCATCCCACACTCTAGGACGCTCTGTGCCTTAGCTTCCCCATCTAGAAAACGGAGAACCCGGAGTCCATGTTCTCCAGATTCTGAGCTCCGTATGGGATGCTGTCCTTTCCCTGCCCACTGCCTTCCAGGGCTCTCACCTCACTCGGAGTAAAACCCACGATCCTCTCCAAGACGCATGAGACCCTGAGCGACCTACCCTGTGTCCTCCCTGCCCTCCCTCCTTCCTCTCTCCCCTTGCCCTCTGTGCTCCAGCCACACAGGCCTCCTCACTGTTCCTCTCACAGGTCAAACTCATTCCGACCTCAGGGCCTTGGCATGTGCTGTTTCCTCTCCTGGAATGCCTTTCCCTTGGCTTCAGAATCACAGCTTTCTCATCTGTCATTCAGGTCACCTGCTCAGAGAGGCCATCTTTGGCCACCCAAGCTATCACCTCCCAACACACATCTTACTTTTATTCTTCATGGCAACTCAATCCAATCTAAATCTTACTTGTTTGTTACCCAGTTTATTATCAGCTCCCCTCTCCCCTGGAAGGGCTTGTGTCCCTAGACCCCAGTTCAGCGCCTGGCACCTAACAGAGATATGGAAAACAATTGCTGACTATCTGACTACCTGACCATGTACTGAGGACACCTGCAACAGGACATCGCTCAGAGTACGTGCATTAATCACATTATGTAAGTGAACTCCAAATTCTGCAACCACTCTGGAAGACAGCTTTCAATATTCCTTCTCTTTTACAAATGAGAAGCCAAGACTCAGAAAAGATGAGGTGGCTTGTTCAAGATCACAGAGAAGCAAAACACACACACACACACACACACACACACACACACACAACCAGGAACAGAAACCAAGCCTGTGAGACCACAGACCTGATGGGTCATTCCCTTTCATCACGTGTGGAGGAAGGTGGCAAATGCTGGGAACGTATCCATCCACCCATCCATCCCTCCGTCTTTCATCCATCCATCCGTCCATCTGTCCATCCCTCCATCCACCCATCCATCCATCCCTCCCTCTCTCCATCCCTCCCTCCATCCCTCCATCCATCTATCCATCCATCCATGCATCCCTCCATCCACCCTTCCATTCCTCCCTCCCTCCCTCCCTCCCTCCCTCCATCCACTCATCCATCCACCCATCCATCCACCCATCCATCCATCCATCTCTCCATCCCTCCCTCCCTCCCTCCCTCCCTCCATCCACTCTTCCATCCATCCCTCTCTTCATCCATCCATCCATCCCTCTCTCCATCCATCTGTCCATCCATTCATCCACCCATCCATTCCTCCATCCACCCATCCATCCATTCCTCCATCCACCCATCCATCCATGCATCCATCCCTCCATCCATCTATCTATTCATCCCTTCCTCCCTCCCTCTATCCATCCACTCATCCATCCATCCATCCCTCCCTCCCTCCATCCACTTATCCATCCATCTATCCATCCATCCACCCACCCATCCATCCATCCCTCCCTCCCTCCCTCCCTCCATCCATCCATTCACTCATCCATCCATCCATCCATCTACACACCCACCCATCCATTCCTCCATCCACCCATCCATACATCCATACATCCATCCACCCCTCCCTCCCTCCATCCATCCATTCACTCATCCATCCATCCATCCATCTACACACCCACCCATCCATTCCTCCATCCACCCATCCATACATCCATACATCCATCCACCCCTCCCTCCCTCCATGCATCCATCCACTCATCCATCCATCCACCCATCCATCCACCAATCCCTCCCTCCCTCCATCCATTTATCTATCCATCCATCCATCGACTCATCCATCCTTCTACCATCCATCCATCCTTCCACCCATCCATCCCTCCATCCACTCATCGACCCATTCATCCATCCATCCCTCCATCCACCCATCCACTCACCCATCCATCTCTTTATCCACCCATCCATCCATCCATCCATCCACCCATCCATCCGCCCACCCACCCATCCCTCCCTCCCTCCTTCCCTCCATCCATCCATCCATCAACCCATCCCTCCATCCACCCATCTATCCATCCATCCATTCATCCTTCCATCCCTCCATCCATCCATCCCTCCATCCACCCACCCATCCCTCCATCCCTCCATCCATCCAGCCCTCCATCCATCCAGCCCTCCATCCACCCATCAATCCATCCATCCATTCATCCTTCCATCCATCCATCCATCCATCCATCCATCCATTCCTCCATCCCTCCATCCATCTACCCATCCATCCCTCCATCCATCCCTCCCTCCCTCCATCCATCCATCCATCCATCCATACATCCATCCATTCTTCCATCCATCCATTCCTCCATCCATCCCTCCATCCACCCATCCATCCATCCATCCACCCCTCCATCCCTCCATCCACCCATCCATCCCTCCATCCATCCATCCATCCATCCATCCATCCATCCACCCCTCCATCCCTCCATCCATCCATCCCTCCATCCATCCACCCATTCATCCGCCCACCCACCCATCCCTCCCTCCTTCCCTCCATCCATCCATCCATCAACCCATCCCTCCATCCACCCATCAATCCATCCATCCATTCATCCTTCCATCCATCCATCCATCCATCCATCCACCCATCCACCCATCAATCCCTCCCTCCATCCATCCATCCATCCAGCCCTCCATCCACCCATCAATCCATCCATCCATTCATCCTTCCATCCCTCCATCCATCTATCCATCCATCCATCTACCCATCCATCCCTCCATCCCTCCATCCATCCATCCATCCATCCATCCATCTATTCCTCCATCCATCCACCCCTCCATCCCTCCATCCACCCATCCATCTACCCACTCATCCATCCATCCATCCATCCATCCATCCATCCACCCATCCATTCATCCTTCCATCCCTCCATCCATCCTTGCATCCATCTAGTCACTTATCCATCTATCTGTCCGTATTGTAACCAGCCCACCCTCCCATATCCGACCATTCCCCATCCCCACCCCCCAACCTCTCATTCCCTCATGCCCTCGTCCATCCACATGTTCCACTTCCAAATGACAAACAAGACACAGTCCCTGCCCCCACAGAGCTTACATATCAGTGAAATCCCTATGACCCCAGGCCAACAGGACTATTGCCAGGTCAGTGTCTTCCCAACCCAGCAGCCCCTTCCTCTGGCACTGGTCGCCTTCAGTCCAAGGACAGCCAGTCTCCCTTGATGGCTCTCACCCTGAATCTTCACCTCCACAATCACATCTCTTTCTTTGCCTCCTCTACTCCTCTTCCAAAGTGGGTCAAGACTCAGTCTGGGAGGTGGAACGCCTAGCTATATTGCTGTGTGACTTGGGGCTGAGCGCTACGCCTCTCTGAGCCCCAACTCATCATGTGATCCATGTGAGGGAGGGGAACTTGGTCCCCTGAGAACACAGGTCTGCTTCTTTGCATTTCTAGTTTCCCCACAGTGTGGGCTCACCCCAAGGGGAAGCTTCCTCGTTTTCCATCCTTCTGCGTAAGAAGCAGGCATATCCTGAATGAGGCTGGGAGGCTGGAAAGGGGCTGGCAATGGCAGGTGAACAGACATGAAGCGCCCTTTCCACCCAAGTCTGAATTCCTCCCTTGCTCTAAATTCTTCCATGGCTCCCCAGTGCCCTCAGTCTAGGATCACAGGCCCTCTGGGGTTCAGCCCATGCTGACCCTCTGGCTTCACCTCTGGCTTCACCTCCCAGGTCCCACCTAATTCCTTCCCTCCTCCAGGTGTGCCCTCCACACCTCCAGGCCTCTGTAAACCCAGCTCCCTCTGCCCACATGCATGAGGACGTCTGCCTAGCTGACTCGCAGCCATGCCCATCCCAGGGCCAGGAACACAGTACTTGTTTCGGCGAATAAACAAACGAAGCGCTTCCTTCACCGGGCAGGCTCCTGTTCTCCTTTCAAAGCCTCGGTTCTACAGCCCCTCGTCCACGCCGCCGGAGTTCCCAGGCAGAGCCCCAGATTCCTGTCCGGTTCCCTCAACCTTGCCTCCCTCCCTCCGACCCAGCCCTGACCATCACTCTGAGTGCTAGTGCCTAGCTCTGCCTTGCCATCAGAGACCTTCACATTTCTCGTGCCCAGTAGCGGCCCCAAAAGGCTTTCAGGAAGCGTTGGCCGAACGAACGAATGGGCGCGTAGGCATGGCCCTGCCTAGTGGCCAGGCTCTCATCTGCCAATGTCAGGGGTGAAAGAGGGAGACAGGAGCCTGTGTCAGACACCCCAAGTGCCAGAGCCTCTCAGAAGAGCCCCCCCCGGGTAAGTCCCACAACAGAAGGGGACGCTGGGGCTCCCAAGACCCTTTGTTCCTTTCTCACCAGGGCAAGCCCCCCACCCCCCTCGCCAGAAGTTTCCAGAGGTAGCACTGCTCTGGGCCTTTGCACATGCTTTTCTCTGTGCCAGGAACACCTGTCCCCACCAACGGATCCTTCTCACCCTGTAGGCGTCAGCCCAGTCCCACGATAAGCCCAGCTCCTCCTGACCAAGCATGTACTCTGTGCCCGGCTCGCGGTCCTCCCCTTCCCCACTGCTCTGAGAGTGAAAGCCCCGCTGTCTCCCGACCCTGTAGGCCCTGTAGGCGAGAGCACGGTCTGCCAGTAAGATTAGAGAAACCAGATCATCTCAATGCCAAGCTCAGAACTGCTCTTTTATACTGACCACCTCCTCCAGGAAGCCCTCCTGGTCTCCACACCTGCAGGGGCTCCTCTGGGCTGTGTTCCCACCATCGCAGCCTGAACATCAATGCCTTTAACCTCCTCCTTCCTCACTGAGTCCCTCCTACCAGACTGGGCTTTGAAGGCAGGTCAGGTCTTGGCCGGGGAGGGTAATCTGTGATGCCCAACATCATATCCTGGGTCTGGAACGGCGCCTGGCACACAGCAAGTGCTCAATAAATGCTGGTTATATGGGGAGATGGATTCGTGTCTTGTTCAACCCATCGTGAATCCACAGGGATGCCTGGTTGCACGGATTCCCATCTCCCCATGAACGCTGCACACAGTAGGTGCTTAGTCAACACTCTCTGCCCGAAGGAGGGCAGACATGATGTCACAGTATGGCCTGTAAGGCCCCTGTTAAATCGGGGAAGAATGGGCAGCTGGGGAAACTGAGGCACGGGGAGGGGCACGCCCAGCTCAGAGTCAGGCAGCCGGCCCTGGCGGCCGGCCCCCAGCACCGCCCCCCCCACGCGCCGTGCTCACAACTCCTCCCTCGGTGCCCCCGCCAGGCAGCCCTCCATCTCCCTGGGGCTGGCGCGTCACCCTCGGAATCTCACGCCTCAGAGCTCAGCGTGCTCCAGCCTCCCCTCCTGCCGAGGAGTGAGCAGCTGGGGCTCCCATGGAAACCACAGGCCTCCACCCGGCCCCCCCACCTGCACCGGCCCCCCTCACAACCTCCGCTTTAAGACAAATATTGTCATTAACATGCAAATGCATATGTGATTACCATAAATGGGGGGCCTCTCGGCGGTGGCTGCCGAGCCCTGGAGCCCTATCGTGGGAGCCTGCCCCGGGCCGGGGTGGGCATCGACGCTCCTTCGGCCCCCATCGGGAGAGAGAGGGACAGCCCGGCCACGCCAGGCACCCCCGCGGGCCCCCTCTGCGGGAGCTGTCCCCTGGCCGGAGCCAGGTGGGGGGACATGGGGACACCGGCTGGTGGGAGCCCCCCAGTTCGGCCCGAGCTCTTGGCTGGGCTCCCTTTCTGGTCTGAGTGAGGAAGCGGCCTTGCGGCCTCCCTGCTCCCCCTTCTCCGTGGCTCTCCCTGACTCCCCCTCCCTGCCTCTCCCTGGGTGTGTGTGGTGTGGGGGGGGGCTCCACTTGCCTCGGTTTCTCTCTCTGTCTGTGTGTCTGTCTCCTTTCCTGCTCTTGCTGTGTCTCTCGTGGTCTCTCCTTGTGTCTCTAAATCATTTCTCTGTCTGTCTCCATCCCTTATCTTAAAAACAAAACAAGCCAGCGCCCAAGGGCCTGCCCTGTTGCTGAGGACCCTGTCTTTCCCATCCTGCCCCCTACCCCGACACTCAGCTCCCAGAGCCCCCCCTCTCCCCCGGCACGGCTGGACCTCCCACCTGTCACTCGGTCTCACGGGGGCCCCACAGGCCATCAGGCATCGGGGTGCCTCATGCCACAGCCCCTTCCTCCCCAACACCATCTTTGAGGGGGGCCCGACTCTTGGCTGGGGGGGGAACCTGTCACCCCTCCATCACACAGATGTACTTTTGTATTCCCTGGGTTGGAGGGGACACAGGTGGGAGACAGTGAGGGCCCAGGCTCTGGTGGGTGTTTGGGAGCCAGTACTGACTCCTCCCGGCCTCAGTTTCCCTTCCATGTGAAATACGCTGATGCTCGCAAGCCCACCCCAGTGGCTATCCCTTCGGTGGGGGACTGAACAGGCCCCAGGTATGACAGTTAAGGGTGAGATGATGGTCAGGACAGGGATGATGATGACCCATGCTGCTGTCCCTTTTAGCACCCCTGGCGTCCGTCGTCATGGGATCCCCTGGCATCCGGGAGCCCAGAAGGCTCTGGGGCTGGGAGGGGGGAATCTCCCCCCCCCCTCACCCCCGCCGGGGCCACACCCCCAGCCCTCGCTGCTCTCAGCCAGCGCCAACAGCAGGCATCCTGTGCCCATTGGCTCCCCAGAAATGAAACCAGGGAAGTGTTGGCAGGAGGCGCCTGAACACCCCCTGTACTTCCCATTCATCACTGCACCTCCCTTTGGCTGAGACCCAGAGAGGGGCAGCCACTGGCCAAAGGTCACACAGCGGAGCCATCATCCTAGCTGCTGGTCCTTGAGACCCCCTCACCTCCAGCTCCCTCCCACAGGTGAGGCCCAGCCAGGCCCAGCACAGGGGGTGTCAGGAGAGAGATCCGGTGTTGGAGGATGGGCGGGAGGAGACGTCCCCCTCCCCACCCCCTGCAGCCGGGGGCCCCTGGGAAGTGGAGGGTGGGAGCTGGGTGTCACGGACACCCAGCTGCCTAACTGTCACCCTTCTGGGAAAGACCCCGAGACGCCCCTAAGCCTAACAATCCCCGGCCAGAAAAAAAATAACCCGACATTCAAGAGGCCCTGCTTTGCCGACAGTGGGGGAAACTGAGGCTCCAGCCCAGGCGGAAACCCAGCCACAGTCCGTCCCTTCCCCTGGTGGGGGTGGGGGGTGTCCAGGGGAGATTTAAAAATGAGCAAAGGGAGGAGGGCCACCCAGTGTGTGCACCCCCTGCACCCCATCAGCTTCCTCACTCAGAGCCCACCAACAGCCTATCAGTTCAACATTTGGGGGGGGCACGTGGACACCCCCTCCAGCCCCCATCAGAATCTTTCTAGAAATGGGCCCTTCGGCCGTACCGGGGGCGGGGGGCTTGTGCAAAGCGCCCTCCATGCAGCCATGGACCCCTGAGCTTGACTCATGGGCAAATGGGAGCCCTCTGCCCTCCTAGTTCACACAGAGGAATTCGATTTCCCAAGCTCCCTCCCCCCCCCTTTTTTTTTTTTGGTGATGGTTGGATTTGAAAAGAGGTGGGGGATGGGAGGGGTTTCTTTCCTCCCCCTAGGATACCAGCTGGAGGGTCTAGCTACAGTGACAGGCCCTGGGTCCATCCCACCAGACTCTCCCTATGGCCCGCCCGGGTCCATCATCCACCCATTCATTCATTCATTCATTCACTCATTCATTCATCCATCCATCCATCCATCCATCCATCCAACAAACATGTATTCATGCTTCCCATGGCAGCCACAGAGAAGAAGGGGCACAACGGGGTCTGAAATAGGTCATGAGCCCCGCTCCATCCCCAAGGAGCCTCCAGGGTCCTGCCAGGGGTGTCCAGCACAAAGCCTTCACTGTCCCCACCCTCGGTCACCGACACCTGACGGGAGAGCCGTCAAAGCCACCGTCATTCAGACACTGGGCCCATGATCTGAGCCCAGGGCTGGGGCCCCAGTCCCTGGGCGCCTCCTCCCAGCATCCCATCTGAGGGAGAATCAGGTGGGAGGGAGGTGGGCAGGCCTCCCCACCCCTCCTGCCTCCCCCACTGTGCTCCCGGGTCGCCCACGCCTCCCCGTCCACCTTAGGATCTGGGCTCTGCCAGATGGACGGTCCAGGCGCATCGTCTTTGGCCTCAGACCTCAACACATTGCTAACAGGCTAGGCCAGTTTTAACTTGAGCCAAAGGTGGAGGCAGGGAGGGGGAGGGCAGAGCAATGGAGGGGGGATGCTGATCCAAACAGAGAGGATGGGCGGCGGGGGTGGGGGGGGAGGGCAAATCATAGCATTTTAACCACCCAGGGCTGGGGAGGCTGGCGCCCACCCCCCCACTAGCCTGGCTCAGCTCCCTGATACCCCCACCCCGCTTTCTTTGTAGTTACCGATTAGCCCGGGGTCCTGGGCATCCGTGTCCCCTGCGGCTGGCCGGACCTGCCCCGCTGGCCTGGCTTTGTGAAAATGACCAAAGCAATGGAGTCCAGAGGTGCAAACTTCCCCGACGGGGCCTGGGGAGGCCGAATGAATGAGGGGGTGGGCAGGGAGGGGTGGTGAGGTCCGGGCAGCTCCTCCAGCAAAGGGGCAGGAAAGAGTGGGTGAGGGAGGGAGGAAGGGGTGGGGGTCCAGGGGGAATGGGAGGGAGAGGCAGAGAGGGAGAGAGAGAGAGAGAGAGAGAGAGAGAGAGAGAGAGAGAGAGAAGGATGCTGGGGGGGGAGAGGATGGGAGGTAGAGGGAGATGGGAGAGGAGAGAAAAGGAAAGAGAGAGGGAGAGGGAGAGGGAGAGAGAGAGAGAGAGAGAGAGGATGCCGGAAGGTGGGGAGGGAGGGAGAGGGGGCGGAGGAGGGGAGGGGGCCAGCTCGAATCTGTCAGCTGCACCCCCAGAGGGGGGAGGAGGGGTAGGTGGAAAAGGGGGAGAGCAATGATGCTGTGGCGGCGGCGAGCGGAGGGAGGAGGTGAGGAGGGGAGGGCTGGGGGAGAGAAGATGCCGGAAGGTGGGGTGGGGAGGCCGAGGGAGGAGAGGGGAGGGCGGGGAGGGGGCCGGGGCGCCCACCTTTGTGCATGCCCGTGTAGGGGTCTTTGAGCACCGTGAGCTCGTAGATGCGGCCGAACTGCTCGAAGAGCGGCTTGAGGTCCTTCTCGTCCAGGTTGCGCGGGATCTGGCCCACGAAGAGCTTGATGGCGTCCAGGTCCTTCATGCCGTCGGGCTGCCCCCCGGGGGGCTCGGGCCCGCTGCTGCCCACGGGCGAGGGCCGCGTCTGCAGGAGCTGCTGCTGCTGCCGGCGCGCCTCGCTCTCCGTCAGGCGGGCCATGGCGGGCGCGGGCGGGCGGCGGGCGCGGGACCGAGCCGGCGGCGGCGGCGGCGGCGGCGGCGGCGGCGGGCGGCGGGCGGCGGGCGGACTCGCAGCTGGAGCGACGGACGCCGCCTCCCGCCTCCCTCCCGCCCCGTCCCCGCGCCCTCCTCCCTCCTCCTCCGCGCGCCCGCTCGCTCCAGCATCAGGACCACAAAAGGGCGGCTCCGCAGCGGCCCCTGGCGGCCGGAGCGCGCGTCGACGCGGCGGCGCCTCCCGCGCCCCGAGCGGGCGGGGGGACCGAGGCCGAGGGTGGGGGGTGGGGGTGGGGGTGGGGGTGTGGGGGGTGCCCGGCCGGCGCCCAGGGGCACCCCCCGCGGCCCCCACCGCCACCAACAGGAAGAACGCTAAGGGTGGCGCGCGGTCCTGTGGGGTGCCTCCTGGGCGTTTACCCCGTCCTCGGCGCTGGTAAGCGCGTTAACTCGGTAACGGTGGTGATAGTTAAGAGGATCATGCTAATAATAGTAATGAAAGTAATAATACCCGCAGCAAAACATAAAGAAACACTATATATATATATGTATATATATATATATATGTGTATATATATATATACATATATATATGTGTATATATATATATACGTACATGCATATATATGTATATATACATCTATGGATACAGGGATAGATGCATAGACGCATAGATCCATAGATGTATAGATGCATAGACGCATAGATGCATGTATATATACATAGATGCATATATGGATAGATGCATCTATGTATCTATGCATCTATGCGTCTATGCATGTATACATGCATCTATGTATCTATACATATACGTATATACACACATATATGAATTAAAAAATTTATATATATATAAATTTTCTATATATTTATATTTATATATATGTATAAAATTATTGTCAAGTTAGCTAACACACCACGTATACAGTGTGCGCTAGGCTTTGGGAGTAGATTCCCATGAGTCATCCCTTACATCCAGCACCCGGTGCTCATCCCAAGCAGCGTCCTCCTCGATGCCCATCACCCACTTCCCCCTCTCCCCCATCAATCCTCAGTTTGTTCTCCGTATTTCAGAGTCTCTTATGGTTTGACTCCCTCTCAGTTCGTATCTGTTTTTTTTTTTTCCTTCCCCTCCCGCATGGTCTCCTGCTAAGTTTCTCAAGTTCCACACATAAGTGCAAACGTCTATCTGTCTTTCTCTTACTGGCTTATTCCGCTTAGCAGAATACCCTCCGGTTCCATCCACGTTGCGCAAATGGCAAGATTTCATTCTTTTTCTTTGCTGAGTAATATTCCCTTGTAGAATATACACCACATCTTCTTTAGCCATTCATCTGTTGATGGACATTCGGGCTCCTTCCCTACTGTGGCTATTGTCGATAGTGCTGCTATAAACACTGGGGTGCATGTGCCCCTGTGAATGAGCACCCCTGTATCCTCTGGGTGTATTTGCAAATGACATATATCAGATAAAGGGCTAGTATCCAAATTCTATAAAGAACTTACCAAGCTCAACACCCAAGAAACCAATAATCCAGGGAAGAAATGGGCAGAAGACATGCATAGACACTTTTCTAAAGAAGACATCCGGATGGCCAACAGGCACATGAAAAGATGCTCAACGCCACTCCTCATCAGGGAAACACAAATCAAAACCACATTGAGATGCCACCTCACGCGGGTCAGAGTGGCTAAAATTAACAGCTCAGGCAACAACAGATGCTGGCGAGGACGCGGAGAAAGGGGATCTCTTCTGCACTCCTGGTGGGAATGCAAACTGGTGCGGCCACTCTGGAAAACGGTGAGGAGGTTCCTCAAAAGACTAAAAATAGAGCTACCCTATGACCCAGCAACAGCACTACGAGGAATTTATCCAAAAAGGAACACTTCGATACTACCATGGGCGAGGCACTGTGTTCGGGACTTTTAAGTCTATAGCTTACTGAGTAGAAATAGCAATCGTCCTCCAGGGATTTGGCAGCAAAAACCTCCCAAAAACCAAAAAAACAAAACAAAACAAAAAAACCCCAAAGAACAAAGATTTAAAAAAAAAAAAAGAAGAAGAAATAGCAACCGTTGTGTTTTTATTAACGGTAACCAGAAATAACATTTTTTTCCCCTCACACTTGCTGTGTGTGCACATACTATTCAAAATTTTTCAAAGGATAGTGACACAAATTTGGACCGAGTGCTCTATGGGCATCATGACACCCTGCCTTAAAAGTCTTCAAAGATGTCCCCAGATGAAAGCCAGAGTCATCTCCACAGCCCACAAGGCCCTGCAGGACCTGCCCCGTCCCCTCCCTGCCTTTCCCTCCTCCCTCTCTCCCCCTTGCCCATTTTGCTCCAGCCACATGGGCCTCCTGGCTGTTCCTCCCACACGCCAGGCCCAGTGCTGCCCCAGGGCCTTTGCACAGGCTGTGCCCTCTGTCTGGCGTGCCCTCTCCCAGATGGTGCATGGCTCACTCTTTCATTCCTCGTCACCTTCTCTCTCCACCTTATCTAAAGTCGTTCGGCCCCCATCACACGCTTCCTCAGGCTTGCTTTTTCCTCCATAGCATTTACACCCATTTTAACTTAATTCTAATATGCCATATATTTAATTGTTTATTAATAAACCACATAGTTCTCTCCAGGTGCCAGGCTCTGTGCTAGGTGTTCGACATGTACAAACTCATTTAATCCACACAACAACCCCTTGGGTGGGTACACATAGACAGATTCTCACAGACTGTAGTCAGAGTCAGTAGACGACGTGACTCTTGACCTCGGGGTTGTGAGTTCGAGCCCCACGTCGGGTGTAGAGATGACTTCAAAATGAATTAGATAAATAAACTTAAAAAAAAAAACACTTAGTGTAATGTTTAAAAGATCAAAACGCAAAAAATACAAGGGACACGATATCAAAAATTTAAATAAAGGCAGAATTAGTATTCCTGAGTTTTCCCGTTGACTCAGCATGGCAGTGTTACTGATCCCTGATTTTAATTTTTAATTTATTGTATTTTTATTCATTTTAAATTTAAAATGTTATTTCAAAACCAAGACGGTATCAGTGACAATGTCACGCTGAGCCAAAGGAAAAAATCAGCAATACTGATTCTATTGAAAATGTCGACATTCGGGGCACCTGGATGGTTCAGTCGGTTAAGCGTCTGACTCTTGATTTCAGCTCAGGTCATAGTCTTGAGGTTTGTGGGATCGAGCCCCGTATCGGGCTCTGTGCTGACAGCACGGAGCCTGCTTGGGATTCTCTCTCTCTCTCTCTCTCTCTCTCCCTTCCTCTCTGCCCCTCCCGCGCACGCTCTCTCTCTCAAAATAAATCATTAAAAAATAAAATAAAATGTTGACATTCTGTTCGTTACGGATTTGTTGTTCATCAGTGTTGATTTTTAAAATTGCATGAAAAGGATCCCCATCTTGATGACTGAGTTTCCTGCACCCCCTTAAACCGCTCCGCAGGCGAGCTCACCCCAGTCCCTCCCTGCACAACCAACCCTCAGAGCAGCCGTAAAAGGGAAACTGAGGCTCAGGGAGGTCGAGCCGCTGGTGCAAGGCCACGCACAAAGAGCGCCGGGATTTGAACCCAGAGCGAACGGGGTGAGGTCCCTGGCGTGGATTCAGCGAGCTCATGGGTGAGGCTCCGTACAGCGCCTGGGACATTCTCAGCCCCACCCCCCCGCCCCTCCATAAACGGCTGTTGTCAGGACTATTACTGGCAGGGACCTGCCCGCCCCCAGACTGGAGCAGGACATCAGGCTTGGCTAGGAAGCGGGGGTGGGAGGGGTCACGGGTCCTCTTACAGCCTCCAGCCCTTGGTCCTGACCAGCCCCCCCCCCCTCCCTGTCCCGCTCAGCCCCAGGATGGGCTCCCGGAGCCGAGCTGGAGGCAGGCACCGTCTCCATGGAGATCTGAGCCTGATGCCCGGAGCCCTGTGGGCCTCTGATGTGCCAGGAGAGGGGGGAAGGGACAGAAATTAAACCCAGCAGGCCCCCCCGGGAGCCAGAGATGCCTTTTCCTCACTCTCTTACCTCTGCCCCAAACAAAGGGGTGGGGAAGGCGCCAGAGAGAGCCCAGCCCCGCTCCAGACTGACCTTGGGGACGTTAGACCCAGCATCCCACCGTCTGAACGATACCCGTCCCTGGAGCTCATTCCCTGACCCGGGTGGGGTCACAAAGCAGCCTGTGCACCTGGAAACATCTGGAGCCCACACGGCCGATGCTCCAATTTGGGAGACCCGGTCACCATCAGCATCCTCCCGGTTGGGACGGTACTGAAGAAGCAGGGGTGAGGGGGGGGCGGCGGGAGCAGAGCCCGGGGTGGGGGGGGGAGTTGGGGGTTGGGGGGAGGCTTCCAGCAAGTCCCTTGGCTCCCCGGTCTTGGGGACCCGTGCCTGCCAAGACAGGTGTCAGAATGTCCTCATCATGGCATCGTGTGGACCGACGTGCCGTGGACATCTGGGTGGCCTCAGCCTCCCGGCCATTGTGAGTCCTCTGCTGGGAACAGGGGTGTGCAAAGCATCCGTTCACGGCCCAGCAATCGGCTCTTTGGGGTATAAACCCGGAAGCCGAATCGATGGGTCCGATGGCGACTCTATCTTTAACGTTGTGAGGACCCGCCAGACTTTTCCACCGCGGCTGCCTCGTCTCACGTTCCCCCAGCCGGGAGCGAGGGCTCCGATCTCCCCCCCATCCTCGCTGACACCTGTTATTCTCTTATTTCCTCTTTTTTTTTTTTTTTAAGTAGTCGCCACCCTGGTGGGTGTGAGATGCACAAGCACTATTTATGTGACATTTTCCTTGTTACCAGTCGCCTCTTGAAAAAAAAAAAAAACCTTAAATAAATTTATCTTAAAGGCAAATTTACATTGTTGCCTTTGAAAGGAACGAGGTTCAGGGGCACCTGGGGGGCTCAGTCGGTTAAGCGTCTGACTTCAGCTCAGGTCATGATTTCACAGCTCGTGGGTTCGAGCCCCGCGTCGGGCTCTGTGCTGACAGCTCAGGGCCTGGAGCCTGCTTCGGATTCTGTGTCTCCCTCTCCCTCCCCCCGACCCGCCCCCACTTTGCTCACACTGTCTCTCTCTCTCTCTCTCAAAAATAAACATTAAACATTTTTTAAATAAAAATAAAATAAAAATTAAAAAATAAAAGAAACACGGTTTATTAGATATGCGGGTAGAAGGTTTCAACTGGACACTGACGCTTTCACTCTGCGTGAGAACCGTTACAGACCCGTTAGCCCTGGAGAAACTTCCTCTGACTTAAATGGAAGAGCAAGTGGGCTTGGAAAAGGTGGGCCTTTCTCGCGCTACGGTTTTTCCATCCATCTCTGAAAATCCCAGTGGGGTTTCCCCCCCATTTTGGGAAACCCTGCTTTAGGGGACAGGGCTCTAACCCTAATAAAAAGCGGTTTGCACTGTGTGGCCTTGGGTGAGTCACCTCAACTCTCTGGGCCCCAGCTCCATCATCAATAAATCGTGGGGAGGGGCAGTGACAGTTCTGTGAAGGGAATCTGTGAGGCTCAAGTGATACCACGGGTGGGGAGTGGGGTGAGCCCCCCAGTCCCGAAATAACGGTGCCCAAGAAACACCGAGTTTCTACACTCCCTGCAAATTTACTTAAATCCTGATTCTTGCCATCCTTCCCCTGGCTGGTGGGAAGCCCCTGGGACTGACTTTCCTGTGTCAAAACCCCTTCCTCCCCGAGCATGGAGGAGGCGGCCCTGGGCACCCCCTCCAGGCCGTGTGTGCCCTGAGAACTGCCCCCCACCTCTGCTTAGGATCCTTCCCGAGAGCAACTGGAAGGGGGCACTTTGTAAACGGTAAGGAGACGTCAAGAAGGACTTGGGAGGCACAGCAGGAACGTTCTGGGGGCAGGAAAGCCAAGCCCAGGGAATAATGCCGAGGCCAAGAGCGGGATCGACACCAGCGACCATTGTATCAGCTAGCTACAGCTGTGTAACAACTTACAACCAACTCACTGGCCCGGAACACGTGTCTCCTGCTCGTGGCTTCCCTGGGCCAGTAATTGGAGCACAGCGAGCGACTGGGTTCGCTCCCCAGTCCCACGAAGCTGCAATCGAGGGCTCAGCCTGGCGGCATCCAGAGCGCAAGGTCTCTCCACGCTCGGGGCTTTGCCGTCCACGCTTTCTGGCTCGGCCCCAGGTGCCACCCGCATTCCTCACCACACAGCCCCCCTCCAGGGCCGTGTGTCTCGGGGGCCCGCAGGACAATCTGCTCCTGTCGGCTAAGGCGGAGTCTTTCCTGGAAAGGGCGTGTGCCCACCTGGGCATCCTGCCCAAAATGTGGGTTCTGACCCTGCTCGTGGAGGGAAATGGCGGGTCAGCGGGCACGGGCAGAGTGGGGCCTCTGCCCTTTGGTGGTCTCTGAACGGCCAGCCTGAGTGCCTCCCTGGGTGATGGTCAGCTTGAACGTGTCCCTTTGGACCCTGATGCCTCTTGGCCCTGCTCTGCCCTCCACGCCCTCCAGCCCCTCACTGCTCAGGCTGCCCACCACTCTTCTAGCACATTCCAGAGGATCTAGGGGCTGGTGATGTGTCCGCTGGGCACATACGTCGCACCTCTACTCATCCCAGATGCCTCCTGCCTCCACACATCCACACAGAGCAGAGGTCTCTGGTCCTCACCGACCCACCTCAACCGTCCTCCCTTGTGCTGGGAAGGAGCTACCCCTTCCCTCCTGTGGGAACCCCGATCTCCGCTGGGGTTCTCCCAAGTCCCTGATCCCTGCCCTGTGGCCCCTGGGATGGAAAATGATTCCTCCTTGGGTCAACCTCTCGATGCCCCCTCTCAACAAACTCCGCTCGGCCCAGTGAGCCTGGGAGGAGGGGGCATGGCCTCCCTCCGCCTCCCCGGGTGGGGCTCTGCCCTCCGGCCACCGCGCATGTGGCCAGGCATGGACACCTGCCCCGGAGGGTCAGTGAATTCTTCCTGTGGGAATTTGAGGCTGAGAGCGAGGGGAGCCCTCCATGGGACTGAGTGCCTGTCAGAACGGGTTGGGGTCGTCTCCTGTAGGATTCCGTGCGTGTGAAATGTTCAGAACAGCAAATCCAGAGACAGACAGCGGACCGTGGCTACCAGAGGCTGGCGGAGGGACTGTCGATGGGGACCAGTGTCTTTTAGGGTGATGGAATATTCTGGAATTAGGCGTGACGGATGCACAACTCTGTGCATGTACTACAAACCACGGCCAAGGACGCTTTAAAAGGGTGAGTTTTGTGGTAAGCCATCAAAATCTGGGGAGAAAGCAGGCAAAAAACCTCTTTGATCTCGGCCACAGCAACTTCTTACTCAACACGTGTCTGGAGGCAAGGGAAACAAAGCAGAAATGAACTACTGGGACCTCATGAAAATAAAAAGCTTCTGCACAGGGAAGGAAACAATCAGCAAAACTAAAAGGCAACCGACGGAATGGGAGAAGATATTTGCAGATGACACGTCAGATAAAGGGCTGGTATCCAAAATCTATACAGAACTTATCAAACTCAACATCCAAAACACAAATAATCCAGTGAAGAAATGGGCGAAAGACATGAATAGACACTTCTCCAAAGAAGACATCCAGATGGCTGACCGACACATGACAAAATGCTCAACATCACTCCTCATCAGGGAAACACAAATCAAAACCACCATGAGATACCCCCTCACACCTGTCAGAGTGGCCAACAGTAACAACTCAGGCAACAACAGATGTTGGCGAGGATGCGGAGAGAGAGGATCTCTTTTTCACTACTGTTGGGAATGCAAACTGGTGCAGCCACTCTGGAATACAGTGTGGAGGTTCCTCAGATAATTAAAAATGGAACTACCCTACGACCCAGCCATTGCACTACGAGGCATTTACCCAAGGGATACAGGTGTGCTGTTTCGAAGGGACACATGCACCCCAGTGTTTATAGCAGCACTATCGACAAGAGCCAAAGTCTGGAAAGAGCCCAAATGGCCATCGATGGATGAATGGAGAAAGAAGATGTGGTATACACACACACACACACACACACACACACACACACACACAATGGAGTATTACTCGGCAATCAAAAGAACGAAATCTTGCCATTTGCAACTACGTGGATGGAACTGGAGAGGATTATGCTAAGTGAAATTAGTCAGAGAAAGACAAATATCATAGGACTTCACTCATATAAGGACTTTAAGAGACAAAACAGGTGAACATAAGGGAAGGGAAACAAAAATAACATAAAAACAAGAAAGGGACAAAACAGAAGAGACTCATAAATATGCAGAACAAACTGAGGGTTATTGGAGGGGTGGTGGGTGGGGGGATGGGCTAAATGGGGGAGGGGCATTAAGGAATCTACTCCTGAAATCATCGTTGCACTAGATGCTAACTAACTTGGATGTAAATTAAAACAATAAATTTTTTAAAGGTTTACTTAAAAAATACAAAGCAAAAAAAAAAAATGTAGGAGGGATGGGGTGAGGGGCACCCGCCCTCCGTGGCCATCAGAGTGTCACCCAGACCGGAGGGTGGCCTTTGAGGAGCACCGGGGTCTGCACACAGAACCTCCCCACAACTTAGGGGTCACCAAGGGAAGAAACCCCAGATGCCACATTAGCCACGCCACCAGGGTTCACGCCCCGGGCGGGACATGGCACCCGGGTTTCACTTCTGTCTGTGGTATCCCCGTGCCCTCCCCCAACACAGAAGCTGAACCCCATCCTGTGGACACACCAGAAAGCCAGGACTGTGGGGGCTGTTCTACAGAAGAGTGGCCAGGCCCCCTGAAAGTGTCAAGATCCTAAGACACAAAGGTGGAGAATGCTCCAGGGGTAAAGGAGGCTAGAGAGACAGAATCCCGGAAGGCGGGCGTGATCTGGAACGTTCTTTACCACGGAGGATGCTGTTGGGGACAATGACCAATGCTGGAGTCAGTCTGTCATCTGTATTGGTGTCTGCTTCCTGAGCTGGGCGGGTGCTCTGTGAGGAGGGCACTTTAGGAAACGCGTGTGGGTTTAGGAGCGGGGTGAGGGGACAGACAGGGAGAGGGAGAAACGCAGGAAGCAGATGTGAAATGTCAGCGTTTGCAGACTGCACGGAGGCTTTGAAAACTTCCGGGTGTTTCTAGAACGTTTCCGTAAATCTGAAATGGTGTCCAGATAAAAAGTTAGGAAACAGGGGCGCCTGGGTGGCTCGGTCAGTTGAGCGTCCGACTTCGGCTCAGGTCATGATCTCACGGTTTGTGAGTTCGAGCCCCGCGTCAGGCTCTGTGCTGACGGCTCGGAGCCTGGAGCCTGCTTCGGATTCTGTGTCTCTCTCTCTCTGCCCCTCCCCTGCTCACAGGCTGTCTCCCTCAAAAATAAATAAACATTAAAAAAAAATTTTTTTTAAAGTTAGGAAACAGAAAGCAAATGTTTGGGAAGCACGGGGTTAGCACCCCCATCTGTCCCTTTAGAGCCGTGCCCGCCATGAGCCTCTCTCTCTGTCTCTCTCTCTCTCTCATGCCTTCTTCCCAGAGATCTCTCTGGTCCTCGGGCCGGCCCCTGGAGTCCTGAGCCACGACGGGTGGAGACATTTCTGCAGCCCCTTGGAACCATGTGTCCTCAGCAGCTGGCTCACCCCTCCCCGGGCCTCCGGACGGATCAGAAGCAGGAGCGTCTCTCAGAGGCGGCGAGTGTGTGCTCAGTGCCAAACAACCACGGCTCTCTGGACAGTCTCTCCACTAAGAGAGGAAAGCCAGAGTGGAGGTGGGGGATCGCAGGCTCTTCCTGGAGAGGGCTGGGGGGCAAACATCTTGGGCTTGGGGGGGGCACAGGGTCCCCCCACTCCCCACTCAGCTCCGCCCTTGGGAGTGCCCCTGATACGTAGTGAGCTGAGCGTGGCCACGTGCAAGTGAAACTTTATTTACGATCACGGGTAGCCGGACTAGGCCACGGGCCCCAGCGTGCTGACCTCCGGGTGCACGTGTTCCCCCCAGGGCTCCGAAAGGCACCCGGGAAGGTTTGTGATGGCCGAAGGTTGGGGAAAGCTAGGCGTCCGTCAGCAGGAAAGTGGGTCACTCCAGGCACCTTCCCGGGACGGAATATTGGACGGCGACAAAAAAGGGACGTGCGTGTGTTAGAGGACGCCAGACCAGGACACTTTGATGCTGTTGGTGTAAAATGTTGAAGCCGCACACACAACACTGCTGAAAAGTGTCCGGGTTTGTAAGGATGCATGTAAGAATGCTTTCTAAAGAACAGGAAGGATACAGGCTGGGGACGGTGACTCCAGGGAGACCGAGGTGGCTTGGAAGGAGGTTCACTTGTGTTTTACTGCCTCAAAACAAAGGCCCCTGGGGTAGAGGTCAAAGCTACGTGTGACCCCCGTGGGGTCCTCACGGAGGCTGCAGGATGCTTGTTGGATTTCACCTTCGCCCAAATCATTTGCTGCCGCTGCCCAGGGCTAATGACACTTCACTTATCCACACCGAGGAGCCCCACGGAACAAAGTCACCTTCCCGACCATCCTCTGGGAGCCAGTGACCTTTCCAAATGCAAGCCGGGCCCCATCCCTCCTCTCCTCGGCCCACCTCCTCCCCACATTCCCCATCACGTTGGGAGTAAGAGGCAGAGGCCCTGCCGATTCCCTGGAGGCCCCGCAGGGCCCTCCCCGCCTCCCTCTCTCCCCATGGCTCACACTGCTCCTCCCACACACCAGGCACCGTCCTGCCCCGGGGCCTTTGCACAGGCTGTGCCCGATGCCTGGACCACCGTCCCTAATTTCCACATGGCTTAATCCTTGTCATTCCGACTTTACTCAAAGGCCTAGTTTAGGGCCTCTCACCATCCAGTCCCCATGTATTCTTTCCTTAGTCACCCGTCTTCCCAGCAGACAGCGAGCCTCAGGGTGGCTGGGAGAGTGTCTCCCCTCCGTGTCTCCCCCAGCCCAGCGTGGCACCTGACACATGGCAGGTGGGCAGGTACTGGTTGACTCCACAGCCTAATGACACTAGTCCCCAGTGACATGATCGGCAGTCACCCGGGGACGAAGAGGGCCCTGAGAGGGGTGGCGACGGAGAGTGAGGGATCATTCCAGAGCACTCGTAGGTTCACACGTGAGTTGGTGTCGACACCGCATCTTCGTACCTCACACCACACTTCACACCCAGCGCCTACAGAGCTGTCCAAAGAGAAACAAGGCTGAGCCTTGAACAACACGGTTTGAACCAAGTGGGTCCCCTTGCACGTGCAACTTTTACAGCACAGCGCTGGGATCTGTTTCCTCTTCCTCGTGACCGTGATTAGAGTTAACTTTCTTTCCCCAGCTTACTTTGAGAATACAGCAGATAAAACACATGACATACAGAGATCAGAGCAGGTAACGCGTAACATACAGAGATCAGAGGAGGTAACACAAATAACACACAGAGATCAGAGCAGGTAACACACATAACAGACAGAGATCAGAGCAAGTAACACGCATAACATACAAAGATCACAGCACGTAACACGCATAACGTACAGGGGTCAGAGCAGATAACACGCATAACATACAGAGGTCAGAGCAAGTAACACACAAAACATACAGAGATCAGAGCAGGTAACACGCATAATGTACAGACATCGCAGCAGGGAACACGGCTAACACATACACATCACAGCAGGGAACACACGTAACACACATATCACAGCCGGTAACTCGTAACACACCAACTTGTGCTCATCGGCTGCTGGCATCATTGCTCAGGCTTCTGGTCGAGCGGAGGCTATCAGTTGTCAAGCTCTGGGAAGTCAAAAGTTGTATGCGGATTTTCGACAGTGTCCCTAACACCCATGTCAAGGGTCAACCGTACTTAAAACTTACGCGATTTTCAAAATGGGGTTTCATATACACCACACACTCTAGGAAACAGGATGGAAAAAAAGTCCAGCTACAGTGATTGGTGGCTTGTTTTCCTGGTTTCTTTTTAAAGTTAATTACTTATTTATGTTGATTTTTGAGAGAGAGAGAGCACAAGCAGGGGAGGGGCGGGGAGGGAGCGGGACACAGATCTGAAGGTGAGCTGTCAGCACAGAGCCTGACGCGTGGCCGGAACCCACGAACCGTGCGATCATGACCTGAGCTCAAGTCGGACGCTCAACCGACCGCGCTACCCCACCCGGGCGCCCCCGTTTTCCCGTTTCCAGGCCGTGGAACTTTGTGTGTAAAGAGGAAAAGGAAAAATCCGTGTACGTTAACACGAGTAGACGACCGTCTGGCTTCTCCCTCTGAACCGTGGGGAGTTTTACCTGGGCCCGTGGGGGGCGGGGCGAAGGGAAGGGAGACGGTCCCGACACTGGGGCCGGGGGTCCCTGGGGAAACGCGGCCAGTCCCCGCTCCAGGCCCAGCCCACCACGGCGGTGGCCCCTCCCCTCGGGCGCCGGTATCCCCTCCCCCTCCCCCTCCCCCGCCCCGCCCCGCCCATCCTTCCGCCTGGACCTGCGCGGCCCTCGGGTCCTGGACGCCTCCCGCCCTCGTCCTCCCCTCAGCGGCCACGCAAGGGCGCCCGCGAGCACGCCACCAGGCGAAGGATCCCCCTCCGGGACTCCCCGCAGCCCGTCTACACCACCTGCCGGCGGCTCGGAGCTCTGACACCGCGCGCAGGCTGTCCTCTCCCACATCCAGAACACCAGCCCCTGAGAGAACACCTTGTTTGTTCTCACTGACCACCACAGAGGTCACACGGACGCCGTTAACCGGCCGACAGATCTGGGTGGAGCCGAGCAGGGTAAGCCTGGGGGGCAGGCACCTGGCGGGAGCTCCCAGGCCTGAAGCAGAGACCTGGGCCCTGTAAACCCGAAGTGGAGCGTTGCGCCCGAGCGCCGCAGTGGCTGTACTCCGGCCCGGACGGCCCTGGAGACTGGTTTGGGACTGGGGGTCAGGGGAGGCGGGATGATGGGGGCAGCCTGCATACAGCCCCCTCCCCCCCCCCCAGCCCCATTCACACCCACGGGAGCCTCAGCACGTGACCTTCTCTGGAAAGAGGGTCTTTGCATATTTATCAGCAGAGAGGTTGTGGTGCTGCCCCGGGGGTGGCGGCCTGAGAGCGGGAGAGAAGCAGACGGAAAGTGCAGGCGCGAAGCTGGAGCCACACGCCCACGAGCCGAGGGACCCGAGAGAGCCAGGAAGAGACTGCCGGGGACCCAGGAGCCAGCCCTGCCCACGCCCTGCCCCTGACTTCTGGCCTCCAGAGCTGGGAGACCAGAAACTTGCTCAGGGTGCCCGGTCGGGGTACAGCTGCCCCAGGAATCAAACACACCCCGTGATCCCACTGGACAGCGAGTGGGTTTCCACCCTCAGCTGGCAGCTGGGGGGCAGGAAGGACCGACCCCGCTCCCCTGGCCCCAGGCCCCTCAAGGAGCACAAAACACCCTAGAAGCGGCTCCCGGACAGGACACGAGAGGCGGATCATTCGATATGGCTTTATTTTCTGATCGTCCAAGTCCGTCCCCAACCAGCCTGAGCTCTGAACAGTTAGCAGTCCTGACGGCCGCCCCAGCAGGAGGGACACCCGCTGGGCAGGCACACGTGAGGAAGACGGGCCAACACCGGTCCTCGAGTCCTGCCCCCAGAGGTGGCCGGGCTGGCTGGGCACTCGGTAAACAGTCTCTGGGGGAGACAGGCCACCCAGCAGGGCAAGGTGGGGGGGAGGGGGGCAGAGGCAGGAGAGCCTGTAGACCCCACACCTGCCCCTCCCTGTGCCTGGGGGGCTGGGACAGGGACGGTCTGGCTTGGCGAAGGCAGGAGGCCCAAGGTGGACACGGAGACACAGCCCCCGGGAGCCCGTCCCTGCAGTGGGTGGTGAGCTGGCTTCTGGGGAGGGCTGGGGCTGGGGGGGGGGGGCACGTGGGAGGGAGCGGTCCCCCTGCTCTCCAGACCCTCCGTTAAGGCCTCCCTGGGGGCTGAGGCAGGTGCCCAGAGCCTCCCTCATCCTGACCCTCCCCTCGGCACAGAACACCTCACTGATTATATTGCTAATGAATCGGTTCGCCTGGGTCTCCCTGAGATCAATCTCAGCAGCACTGGAGGCCCCCTCCACACCCTTCCCTTACAAGGAGCCTGATTTGTGGGGTTCAGGCCCAGACCTTCCTCTCCAGGTCCCAGGTCCTGGGAAGGGCAGCCACGTCTCCTCCAGCAAACGCTCTCCTCGATCCCCAGCCTGGATGCCGTCCTCAGACTCGGGGGCACCGGCTGCCCCCAGAACACAGCCTCCACTCCACAGGTGAGGAGACCGAGGCCCAGAGAGCCCAAGGGAAGGGGCAGAGGGCTAGGGTGCCTCCTCTCTCCACGCCTGTCTCCCGCCCCAGGGGCGTCGGGGCAGCCGGGTCCCCGAGGGACAGGCTCAAGTGCCCTGGGCACGGCGGGAGGGCAGAGGCTGTGACAAGCCAGGGGCTCGGGGGACACGTGTTCCAAGGCCGCACCCGAGGCGAGAGGCCAGGGCGGGGGACCCAGTCTCCGAGGGATGGGCTGGTGCTGCCCGGCAGACAAGAGGCTGAGCACCCACATCACCAGGCGGACGGGGCGGCGTGAGGCCAGACAGGGCCAGAGAGGGGCGGCCCCCTGCCCCTCAGCCTGCAGTCGCCGGTCAGCGTCGCGGGCAAAAGGAGGGACGTGCCGGGCGCCTTTCTGGTCATCCTGCAGCCCGTGAACCCTGAGGGCTGGGGGGTCGCCTCCGGGGCGGGGGGCTCGTCCGCAGACTTGTCCCCAAGTCCAGGGCCCGGCCCCGGGGCCTCCACCAAATGCTCCTCCCATAGAGTTCACGGGACAGAAAAGAGAAAGAACCCCCCAAGTCCTCAAGAGCAACACGAAAAGCTCTGTAATTCGGGGTGCCGGCCGGCTGTGGCGTGGGGAGGGGTGGCAGGCGGGGGCGTCACTGCGTCTTGGCCTTCACGAGCAGTCTCTGAACGGTTCTGTACAGGAGGTCGAAGTGCTATAGGGGCGGCGTGGGGGGCGTGAGTGAGAGCTGGGCCCAAGGGCTGCCTGGGGGTCACGTCCTGCTAGGCAGGGTGGGGGTGAGCACGCACCTGGCTGGGTGAGCCCCCTCCCGGCCCTCCCCCGGCTCACCTGGACCGCCGTGTAGGCCATCCCGAGGTAGGCGCCGATGCAGACGGCCAACAGCAGGTCGAAGATGGCTGGCTTGACCCTGAGGGAGACCGGGGCGTCGGCAGGGTCAGGGGAGGGTGCGGGCTGCCTCCGTGTCCCTGGACCGCACGCCACGGGCAGTGACCCAGGGAGGCTCACCTGTAGGCATTCATCACCTGCTTCAGCTGGTCATAGAAGACAAACTCGGGGTCCCTGAGGAGAGAGCACTTCCTCAGCGGGGTCACCCAGCAGCGGGGCCACGTTCTGTGTCGCCCAGAAACCAGACCGCCTGGAGGGCCCGTGGGCCCAGAACGGGGGAGGGAGCACGTGCGTGCGTGCGTGCGTGCGTGCGTGCGTGTGTGCTTGGGCAAAGCTGCCACTCACCCTCCTGGGGAAGAACTATTCTTTGTCCTGAAGTAACCTCTTTCCTATTGCTTTTCTGGGCGTCAGAACACTCTTTAAAAACGGAGTAGGGTGACTGCTAAGAATTTACTGGTCTGGAAAGCATTTCCATAGAGAGAGGGCAAGGTGGTCTGGGAATCAGAGGCCCTGGCTCCACAGCCGTGGGTCCACTCTGAGCCTCGGTTTCTTCTTCCGCCCAAGGGCTCTGACTCTCAGGCACACCATGAGTCGGGAGAAGATAAAAAGCCGGCAAAGGGCACCAAGCAGTGTGGGGAGATCTCCTGCAGGTTCCCTCCGGCCACAAGGCCCTGAGGTGCTAGCTTGGCCCACGTGGGGGGCTCTGAGCAGCAGAAAAAAAGACAAAACCCAGCTGGCCCGTGGTGGGGAGGAGCATCCTGAGGGCAGACCGGGGACCGGGGGTACGAGTCACTAGATACCAGAGCATGAAGGGACCAGAGGGCGGGGGGTGGGGGGGGGTGGGGGGGGCATACAAGGCTGCCCAATTAAACACAGGACATCAGTTACCTTCGGATTTTAAATAAAGAAAAATCGGCCGTCAGTATAAGTATATCCCAAACAGTACAGGAGACATACTTACGCTAAACAAGAACATGTAAATAAGCATTTACATGGAATCACATTTAACGGGACACCTGTACTTTGAACTCCCTGTTTTACTTCCGTCCACTGTTTCCATCTGCTCTGGAAGCCCCCGGGTGCCTGCTGAGCGGGGAGCCACAGCCCACGCGGCTGTCGGGCGGGGGTGGGGGGGGGCGGGTAGACGGCGCCTCACCGTTTGTCCGCCTTGATGTGGTGCTGCTTCACCTCCTTCAGGTAGCGGCTCAGGTAGTGCTCCAGGGTGCTGAGGAACGTGCCGTCCTTGTCCACCAGCTGGGCCGCGCGGGGCTGGTTGGTGAGCCAGTCCATCACGGAGTCCAGCTGCTCCTGCTGGATCTGCTGCGGGGCGGGGCCGCGGTCACGGGATCCCGCCCCCGCCCCCTCCGGCCCCGCCCCGCCCCCCGCCGGCCCCGCCCCCTCCTCCGCCCCCAGCCCCGCCCCCAGCCCGGCCCTTACCATCTGCTCCGTGAAGACCGGCATGTCTGGGGGGGTGCCCTGTGGAGACAGTGGGGGGGGCGGACGCACCTTGAGTCTGGCCGCCCGGCGGGGGCGGGCCGGGAGCTGGCGGGCGCGGTGGGGGCTCACCTTCTCGGTCAGGTTGTAGATGACTCGGGTCAGGGCCTCCGCGATGAGCCTGGTGTTGCGGGTCAGGGTTTTAGAGTCGACCCGGGACCTTAGGGCAGGTGTGAAGAAAGCGCACGGATGTGTCTGGAATCAGCCTCAGTTAAAACCGCCAGAAAAACAGTGGTCGTATTTCCGACGATGATACAAACAAAAAAAGCCACAGACGCCACCTCGGGCAGGGCGGGCGCCTCCCCAGCATCTGCCTGGAATGGTGAGCGGCTCTGGGCCTCAGTTTCCTCATCGGGAACGCGGGGGTGTTCAGGGGGGACCCGCCCCCGCGGTTGTGGCGGACATCACTGATGCGATGTCCTGGGCCGGGTGAACATGTCCCCACATTCACGCCCACCCAGAGCCTGGGGACAGGCCCTGCCTGAGAAGCGGGGCCTCCACGGACGTGACCAGTGAAGGCGAGGTCGCGCTGGAGGGGATGAGCCCTGGGTCCTTACACGAAGGGGGGAAATCGCACAGACACCCAGAGACACCCTCCTGAGGCCGCGCAGGCAACACACAGACCCGGAAAAGGATCTCTGGTGCAAAACACCACCCAGCCGAGTGTGTGCAGCGCCGGGCCCCCCGGGAAGGCGGAGGGATTAGCCAGGGCCCAGCCCCTTCCCTCCCGCTCTCTCGGCCCCTAACGCCCTTCTCCAGACGCCCGACTGTAGCACCGCCTCCTCCAGGAAGCCTCCCTGATGCCCCAGGAACAGTCAACACCCTGCCCACACCTGCTCTCTCTCTAGGCCTCACCCACTGCCTGGCAGAGCCTCCTCGAGGACCAGCTTCTCATCCCCCAGCAGACATGTTCAGCAACAGGGCTGGGCCCAGCCCCAAGGCCACCATAAAACCCTGGCCCCACTGAGGGCCGACAGGCCACAGGGAGCCACGAACGAGAAGTGAAGTCATAAAATGGCAGAAGCCAGAGGTGCACAGGGTCTTGAAGACAGATGGTGAGGAAGAAAGGGGTGGGGAGGGCTCCCCAAGGAGACACGAGACAGGGCACCACTCGCCAGGCCTCAGCACGGCCGTGCAAAGGCCCAGGGACAGATGCTGCAGCATGTGGGAAGCAGGGTACACAGAGGTGCCCGGCGTCTGAAAGTCACGCGTGGGGTCTGGACATCACATGTGGGGGCCAGGGGACCCCAAACCACTCATGCAGCCTCCCCATCGCTAATGAGGGACACTCAGTAATCCGACCCCAGGCCCCCGGCCCCCCACTGTTCCTGGGGTCCTCAGCCAACGCTGGCCCCTTCCCGACCACCCACGTTTTGGGTTCACTCCCTCCATCCGGGCACCTGCACCTACACTGTCGCCCCTCAAAGATCGCTCACAACCGGGCATGGACGGAGGGGAGGCTTCGCAGCCGCGCCCACACTCACCTCACATCCATGATGCTGCTGCGCTGGCCGTCGCGGTGGCTCTCCAGATGGGACAGGGTGAAGGCAGGCAGCCGGCGGATGGCAAAGCGCTCGTGCTCCCAGGCCAGGATGTCCTCCGCCAGGTTGATTTTCTTGTGCACCATCGAGAACCGCACCTCCGGGAACTGGTGGGTGGCCACCTGTGCGGGGGCGGGGCCCATCAGGGCGACACCCCCGCCCCGGATGCCGCCCGTCTCCGCGAGGGGGGCCCGCGCCAGCTCAGACCACCGACGTTCACGCAGGGCCTTGGGGGCCAAGAGGGTTCCCGAGTCCCTAGTCCTCGGGCGCCAGCACGTACCAAGCGCCTGATCACCAGCCTGCTGGACGCGACCGCGAGGCAACGCGCGCGCGCGGGGCCAGAGATCCCGGGCAGCAGCTGGCACGCGCTCTGGCACCTACCGTCTCCAGCTCCCGCAGGAAGGCGTGCTGCAGCGTCCCCTCCCTGGGCGGCTTGGACACGTGCAGGTGCAGGCTGTCCCCGCGGCCCACGGTGTCCAGGCACAGGACGAAGGCCACGTTGTCCTGGAGCAGGCTGGAGTCTGCGTGGCAGCAAGAGCGGTTGGGGGGGGCAAGAAAGGGGGGCCCTCTGTGGCCCCGGCCCCAGCCCCCCGGGGCCGCTCACCCGTGTGGTCCAGGTTATCTTCCAGCCAGCGCTTCGTTCCCTGGTAGTTGAACTTGCCCCCTCCAGAAGCAAAGAACAGGAGGTTGTACCTGGCAGCATGGGGAGAGCGGGTGTCGGCTGTGGAGGTGAGACCGGGCCCCCGAGGAGGAGCTGGTCTCCCACAGGCACTGAGCCCTGGCCCCTCAGAGCAGGGTGTCCCTGTCCCAGCACCGTGGACGCTCTGTGGGGCGACCCGGGCTCCGTGGGGGGCGAGCAGCATCCCCGGACCCACCCACTCAGTGCCAGACGGCCCCAGACGGGACCCGGTGTCCCTGGGGTGCAGGACCCGGGTGGGGCTCAGCTCCAGGCCCGGCGCCCGGGGGACCTCGGTGCAGTTACTCCTGGGGGCGTGCGCGGCCCCCCTCCCCCCCCCCCCCCCGCCCAGCTGTCACGTACGCGGCGTGGGTGCGCTTGTAGGTGTAGAGCCTGGAGAAGAGGCGGGCGAGCTCCAGCAGCACAGAGATGCCGCTCCCGTTCGAGTCCGCACCGTGTGACAGCCACTGCGGGCAGGAGGGACACGAGGCCGGAGGTCACTTCGCCACCCCTGCCCTGGCAGCCGGAGCCCGGCACCCTGCCTCTGGGCCACGCCTCGCTCCCCGGCTCCAGCCCTGCTCGCCAAGACTCTGCCCCACGGGGGCGGCCTGGTCCGAGCACCTGCCCCAGGAACGCAGCCCCCCTTCCTGCCCCCCCACCCTGTGCTACTGGGGGGCAGGAGGGCGGTGCAGGCGCCCCCCCCCCCCCCGCCAAGCTGTGAAAGCCCCCGACTCATCCGCATTCTGTAATCTGAAGGAACACTCCCAACAACATGGTAATAAGAAAAAAAATCGAATTCTATAATAGGGCTCGGGGACCCCCCAGGTTACAGTCTGTAGCCAACATATCACATATTGATACGTTAAAATTCAGGGAAAAAGGTAACATGACGCTCAGGGAAGGAACCAGATACCAGAGGCCACATGGCGTGTGAGTCCACGTGTGTGAAACGTCTAGAACAGGCTCATCCACAGACAGGAAGGGGGCTCGTGGGATCTGGGGAGCGACGGGGAGTGACCGCTGATGGGGATGGGGCTACTTTTGGGGTGACAGAATGTTCTGGAAGTAGACGGTGATGGTTTCACAGCTCTGAGTGTCCTACTCTGTACTAAAACATTTGCTTTAAAAGAACAATTTTTAAATGAATTACATCTCACGGAAGGCAGGCAGGCAGACTTCACGGCAGGGGGCGGGGGATTAAAAACAAAATAATCTAAAAGGCTGCAGATGAGGCGGGAGGGAAAATGACGAGGAGGCTGAGCATCCTGAGGGGACAGCTCAGGCCTTGCCTCTGGGCCCCGGTGGGTCCAGGCATCCGGGACCGCTGGCCTCCCAGGTGGGGTGGCCCTTGGAACGGCTGCTCACCATTGCCATGGTCACACGGCCAGGACCTCACGCCGGGCTGCCACTGGCAACCTCTTCGGTTTGGACAGTTTTTCTTTCAAGGCAAGACTTTCCTGATGAAGCCACAGGCACTGTTTACAAGCCGGTGAGAGTGAGCAGTGACCGTGACCTCACTGTGCAGGGGGCTCAGACAGCTCAGCAGGGGGTGAGGGGGTGGGGGAGGCCTGCAGGGCAGCAGAACTCAGCAGGCCCGACACTTCCCTCCTCAGAGGACTGCTGGCGAGGCTGGCCCTCAGCGGTGTCTGAAACTGGACCAGGGGGCTCCCACCAGCCTCACCTGCCGGGGGCTCGTGTCCCGGAGCTGTCTGTGCAGACACGAGGTTTGCGCCGAGGACCCGCTCCCCTCCTGGGGTCTGGGGTCTCCGCCCGAGCCCGGCAGAGGGGCCTGCTGACCGACCCCCGGTGAGAACCTGGGCGCTGGGTCTCTACGCCCCCTGGAGACCACACCTCACGTGTGGTCACGTGTCGTTTTGGGGGGGGGGGGATCAAGCTCGTCCTAGGGGATACCCCAGGAGACGATTCTGGAAGCTTAGCCTGGTGTCCCTGTGCTGTCCCCCACCCCGTGCCTATGCCCTGATATTATTTGCTTCTCATCCCTTATAAAAACCACGGCCTTGGGGTCCTCCCAGCACACCCCCACCCCTGGGGATCTTTGCACACATCCCTGCTCCTGGCAGGGGTCCTGAGGACCCTGGCACAGACACCCTGGGCTCGATTTCCGGCCACCCATCTCTTGCGGGACCCTGGCCGCAAGACCTGCCTCAGATTAGCCCGTGTCTGCTCCACGATGCCACCCGTGCCAGGGATCCTCCTGGGCCTCAGAGGGCGGGTGCCGCTGCTGTGACCCCAGCCACACTGCACAGAAACGCTCCACCTCTGAGCTAGGCTGGAGCAGGGCTGGGGGTGGGGATGCCCGGGTCCCTCCCCAAAGTGCCCGCATACGTACAGGGGCCACTCCGAAGGCATCGTAATGGGCCACGATGACGATGGTGGGAAGGTCTTCTCCACCCAGCCCGGTCAGCCGCCCCTGCAGAGAGAGAGACAGTCTGTGAAGGGCATGCTGGCAGGGGGGGGCCCAACGGCCAGAAACAGTTCCGGCTGCCCCGTGGGGTGGGGCAGTCTCTCGAGCCCTGCCGGCTCCGTCACGGACAATACGTGAACCAATGGCTGTGGCCGGGCGCCAATAAAACTTTATTTACACAAGAAGTCACGAGGGCCGTGGCACGCCGACCACTGCTCTGTCGTGCTTCCCCGACTGGAGACCCGACCCATCTTTCGAAGGCTGAGCCCCGAGCCACCGTCAGGGCGGGAGCAGAGCTCTGCTGATGAGAGGCAGCCAGTTCAGAACGCGGCCACAGGAGCCCATCGGGGTCCGGGGTCCAGGTCCCGGCGCCCCAGCTGGAGACCCAGCACGTGTGGACTGGCCCTCGCTGAAGTCACGGGGGTGACAACGCAGAACCACCTCTTGTCAGCAAAGGCCTCCGCCTCCACTCCTCCCGTCCAAGGCTAGTCCCGGGGTGCAGAGAGGTCGGACGGGGTGGCCCAGGGTCTCTGCCAGCACACGGCTGAGGCCGTTTTTCTGATCCTGCCAGCTAGAGGGCGAGCTCTGCGAGGGCCTTAGCCACGTCAGATGGGAAGCGGCCGCTGGCGAGCCCTCCTGGCTGCCGTCCACGGGGAGCCGGCCGAGAGCCGGGACCACAGCTCGGGTGTGGGTCCCCGCCCGAGACCACGGGCACACTGCCGACCGCACGGGCTCGGGCCTCTCAAGACAGGCTGATCCCAGCACCGGCTGCGTGAGCCAACGGAGGCCAGGGAGAGTAGGGGGGCAGCCGAGCGCCCCCGCTTCCTCCATGCCCCCCGCTCCGACCCAGATAACAGGGATGGCAGAGGGCTCAGGGCACTGCAGAGGTTTCTAGAACCACGGGCCAGGACGGCCAGGCTGGCAGGCTGAAAGAGACTCCTGAAAGGCAAGAACCCACCAGACCCCGGGCGGCCCCGCTGCTATTAACCCCCTGGTACCCGGACCGGCTGCTGCTCGGCCCCACCTCCGGGAGCCCGATGGCAAGGGCCCTGCCGCGATGCGTCACACGGTTTTGGCGCTATTCCTCTTCTAATTTCATCCACTGCTTCGACGGGGCAGCGCCGTCCCCACGTCCTGCATCGGCCTGCCCAGCCCCACCGGCCACCCTGCCCAGCCCCCTGCACCCGGTCCCTGCGGGCGGCCCACCCCGCCCGGGGCCCCGACTCCCCTCACCGCTGTAGACCTGCCAGTCTGGCGTCCCCGAGGGTCCCTGCGCGGACTGGGATGAGCCATTGTTTGCAGGCGTGACTGCCCCGGCAGAGCCCGTCTCCCGCTGGGCCGAAGTGCCCGCCTGTCACCCTCGGACCTCCCCCGACTGCAGGGGAGTTCTTCCAGGAAGGAAGGGCATCCCGCCCACTGCTGCCTCCCGCACACAGCAGGGCTCAGAGTGCTCACGGAGAAAGCTTAAACTCCCGAGGCGGACTCGCTTAGTTCTGGAGAGGGGAGGGCTAGCCGCACCCCAACTCGCACGGAGCCCGCACGCCGGCACCAGGGGCTGGCCGAGTAGCCCAGCGCCGTCTGGTGTGAGCCAGCCACTGGGGACTCAGGCCCGCCTGGCCCAAACAGAGGCCGGGGCGACCAGCACCTCAGCTCAAGTGCTCGCTGAGGGCCTGCTGTGCACAGGCGCCTGGTCAGGCTCCCAGGACACCACACAGGCCGAGATGACACGGTCTCAGCTCCTCCGGCGCTGGGGCCGGTAGGAGAGAAAAGAGTGACACGCAGGCTCCGAGCGTGTCAGATGGGACGATCCCTGGACACGAGGTAAAGCCAGGCCTGGGTCAGGCCCGCCACGGGACGACTCCGGCTCCGGGTTGAAACTGTATGTGGTTTCTCAGGCCGACGGGCTGCCATCGGACACTCAGCCCCTGGCCGTGCACTTGCCCTGTGCCTTTGTTTCTGGGGCCTCTGTGAGGGTCCCCCAGGCGGTCTCCAGGGAGACCTCCTCACTGGGGTGGGGGACACGACGGACACGATGACACCATGAAAAGAAGACAGTCCCCACTTTGTGCTTTTCCGCTGCCAGCCCTCCCCCTCGCCCCCTCCCCACCCTGGGTCCACACAACTGCCGGAGCTTTCCGTCCAGGCCCCCCACAGCTGCCGACAGAGCTGACCCTTGACACGGGGGAGAACAGAGCAGCCGAGTCAGGGTTTCCTCCGGCCTACACGCTTGCTTCCACCCCCACAGGAGGTGATGACGGGCTGAACTCTTTCAGGTTTGGCCTGCCGCTTTAATTGCCTACTTCAACACCCAGAGCTCAGCTCTCTCCCAGCTCGGCTGAGCTGTGGACAACAGGGGGTGTGTGTCCCCAGAAAGTTCTGAGGATGCAGCCTTGGAGGTAGCATGATATGAAAAGAAAAGGCCGCAGCGGGAAGGGGAGCTCTCTGCGAGGCAGGGACAGCCAGTGCAAAGGTCCTGAGGCAGGATGAAGAGACTTGATGAATGGCTGGGGCTGGCAATGGAAGGCAGGAGATGGGCTGGTGGGGAGATCTGACCCGATTTCCCTATCAGAGGCTCCCTCCGTGGGGAACAGGTGGGGCTGAGCTCAGACAGCCAGGATGCCCCCCTCCCCAGGTCTTAGTGTGGCAGGCAGGGCCAGATACTCACCTCCACACTGGTGATGAGCCAGTCACTCACGGCCTTGCTCTGGACCCCGCTGGTGACCATCTGGAAGCCGTTGGCAGTGGCGGTGTGGAGCAGCACTGAGGACAGGTTGGGGAGCGTCAGCCCAAGCCCCTGGGGGGCTCCCGAACCAGAGGCGGCATCCTTGTCGCCCCAACACCCCAGACGGCAGGGGTTCGGTCTAAGGCCAGCTGGACACGGGACCGCCCCCGTGAACCGGGGCGCGGCGTGAGGACTGGGCAGGGCAAAGAGCCTGGCAGGGAAGACACTCGTGCCCTGGCACCGGTCACACCCACCACTCGCACGCGTGAGAAGGGAGTATCAGGCAGGTCCCCTCCCCGGCGTCTCTGACTGCTTCTGCTAGCTCTCTCTCGACGGCCACCTGCCCCGCTCCAAGCTCGTGGACGCCCCTGATCCACGGAACAGAAGGACGCGTTTCCTCCCTCCCCAAGGACGCTGCCACCCCTTCCCGACAGACTCCAGCATGATATGGTGGCACGGACAGAATCCTCGGCAGGTGGAACAGGTGTCTGTGTTTCCCAGAAGCCATCAGAGGCTGAACACGGGAAACGCCTCCCCGAGTCAGTGGTTCTCCGGCTTCTGTTTGCACAGGAACCAGGGGCGGGGGGGGGGGGGGGGGCAGGGAACGGAACGGCAGGGTCTTGGCCTCCAGCCCCAGGTCTGTGGCACAGCCGGTGCGTGCAGGGCCGTGCGCTCGCTGTGAGACGCGGCCCCTCAACAGGCCAGGACCCCACACGTCAGCCCCGTCCTGCAGCCCAAGCCTACCTTCGGCAGCGGAGGCGGAGCCCTGGGCGGCGGACGCGGCCTGCGTCTGCTCGTAGATAGACAGCAGGGCCTCGTCCTCCACGGCAAAGTACACAGGGACCACGGTCTCCATGGCCAGCATCTCAGGCTCGGTCTCCATGAATTGCTGTGGAGGAGAGGCTTGTTTAGGGGGCTTCTGGCCTGCAGGGGGGGCGGGGGGCAGGGGCAGGGGTCAGTGGCCGTCCCGGGAGCACAGGCAGCCTCCCATGAGGCTGGCTGATAAGGCGAGGATCACACCGGAGAGGACAGGATGGGATGGGAGGTGGGCACAGACGGGACAAGGACGGAGGGCTGAGAGAGGGTGGCAACGCCATGGGGCGCCCAGGCGGTACCCGCCGGGGAGAAAGTAGGCTGGGAGGACAGAGAGGGAGCCGGCCAGGTCTGGGGTCAGACCTGGCGTCACTGGGCCGGCCCCAGCCCCAACGACCATCACATCCTCAGATGTCGGCACCCTAGGCTGACGGCAGGGACCCGCACACAGTGAGCACAAGGTGCCCGCACACGAGGCGCACCGGCCGTGCCACGGTCCTGGGGCCGGAGGCCGAGACTCTGCCGATCTGCAGCCCCCGCCCACCCCCGAGCTAGGCTTCGGTAAGGCTGAGCCCCCTCCACAGCCCCACCCCCGCATCTCATCCGCAAAAGCCTCTTCATCCGTGGAGTTTCACGGGGGCCTGTGAGACCCCGTTAATTCAAAGCAGGTCGCCGCCTCGGCACTGTCGGGGTGGGAGCAGCATCCCCAGCCCACCCCCCGGATGCCAGGGGCTCCCCAATCACAGGTGTGTCCCCTTAAGGACAGGATCACCCTGGGGTGGCAGGGGCCACGACGAAGAGGCAAACAGGCGGCAGCCCACTCTCTGAAGGGCGGAGGGCACGGCAGGGGCAGACACCTGGCCCAAGGTCACACAGCTCTCTCCGAACCCAGTGATCTTTTTCCTGCGGAAGTTTCTGGACCCAAGCCTGTGTGGAAGGCGAGGGGGGCACTCACCCGGATGACGTCCTGGGGCACGGCGGCCATGGCTCGCGGCAGGATGATGACCACGGCGCCGGCCGACTGCCTCAGGGCCTTCTGGTACTGCTCGTAGGAGAAGTCCAGCAGCCGCATGAGCACGCAGCGGCGACTCAGCACGTCCGCGTCGATGGTGCGGGCCTCTGTGTTGAGCACTGCGTTCCGAGTGCCTGCAGGAGGGCGGGCAGGGCCTCCCTCAGTGGGGCACCGGGACCCCCACCTGGAAGCCACGGACTCGAGGACCCCCACGGTCTCACCCCCTACGTGTCCCACAGCGGCCACAGGCACGTCCGCCAAGGCCTGCGCCTCACCGCCCACAGGCGCGGCACCCACTCAAACCCCGGTGCGTCACAGGGCCCCTAAGGACCACTTAAGAGCTAAGGCCCTCCTCCCTGGGTGCCGTGGGGGATGGAGCAGCATTCCTGGACACACCCACTCAGCGCCAGGGGCTCAGGTGTCCCCAGACACGGCCCAGAGTCCCTGCGGGGCCGGACTGCCCCAGATCGGAGCCTCCGCTCTACAGCCCAGGGCCATCTCTCACTCTCTTCTGAGAGCTGAAGAAAGTTCCAGAAAATCAGGGAGAGAGCTAGAGACGGAGCTTCCAGGCAACTGAAATCCCCCCCGCCCCACCCTCCATCCAAGAAGAGGTGGGTTGGAACCAGGATGGTGGAGAGCTTTTCTGGGGTCAACAGGGGTCTCCCCCAGACACAGGCACCTGAGCCCTGAGCCCTGAGAGGGCCGCACTGGAGAAAACCGGCCAGAAGCCACACGGACGCTAAATGCCTGCACGTGGACAAGCGCTAACATCTACGTAACTTCCCACGGCGGCACTGTCCCCATGCGTGGTGCATGGCAGGCCCTCAGGGGCCGTTTGCCTCCCAAGCACGGTGGGAAGGGGGACTTAGGCAGCTCTCCAGAAAAAATCCCAATTTTTACATCAAATCGCTCAAACAGCAAACAGAAGCAACGATTGGAAAACGCCTCAAGAGCTGCAGACCAACCCGGGCTGCCCAAAACAAGCAACCATGTTACATGCGGGGCGGGGCGGGGGTGGGGGGTAGGCTGGATGTGGCCCCGGGGCCTCCCATCCCAGACCCGGACAGTGGATGCTCAAAGTCATGACGGGGAGCCCGGCCTTGCCATCCGAAGGTCAGAGCCGCGGGGGCAGGTGTCCACACGGACGCTCGGCTACGAACGCCTCAAGCTCAGAGCCAGCCCCCCGGCCCCCACCTCTGCTTTCCAGGAACTCGGCCTCCGGAGAAGGCAGGCAGACCAGGGAAGGGGCTGGTCAGGGGAAAGGGGACAGCGTCCCAGGTGGGAAAGGGAAGGCCATCTTGGGAGCAGGGGGCCTGTGACCAAGGCACGAAGGTGACCCACGTCCCCAGGGCCGGGGGTGGGGTGCTCCCTCCAGGGGCCTTTTCCCTGACTCAGACTGGCCGTGGGAGCCCCAGGAGGGCCGGGCAGGGCGAGGGCAGCAAGACCTTCAGGACGTCCTCGAAGCGCTGGGAGTCCGGGAAGGCCCCTCCCCCGTGCCCCACACTCGGCCTCCCGGAGTCCTTCAAATCAGCTACAGGGGGAGGATCCCAGAAGGGAAGCGGGGAGAGCAGAGACGGGTGGACACGGGCCCCCAACCGCCCCCCGGACCCCGAGGGCCCCAGGGGCAGAGACCCTCTTTGCCGACATAAAGCTGTGGCTGGTGCAGCTGCCCCCCCCACGGACCCTGGACAGGAAGAGGTCAGGCTCGGCGGGTGCCAAGACCGGGTGGGACGGAAGCCGCCAGTTCTCTCGACAGGACCAGGCCCGAGCAGGGGTCGCAGACTGCTCTATCAAGGGCCAGGAGGCCAAGCCTCTCACCTTGCGGGCCACGCCAGCCCCGCCTCAAGTACTCAGTTCTGCACGCCAACCAGCGGCCACGGCTGTGTCCCAATAAAACTTTATTTACCACGAGGGGTGGAGGGGCCTGACAGGGGTGCTCACATCGCCACCTCTCCCGGGGCCTCCCCTCAGCCTAGGGGATCAAGTGAGGCAGGTATGAGCAGGCCGCTACGCGCAGCAAGGCGCACACACAAGGGCTGTTAAAGCGACCTGTCACCTCGGGAGGGCCAGTCTTCCAGGAGGCGGTGGCGGGGTCACACCCATGGCCTTGCACCTGACGGGATTACCCTCAGCCCAGCTGGCACTTGGGCACAAAGAGCACACCCCTTTCCTTCCCAGCAGCCGGCCGGCCGGCCTGCATTTCTCAAGAGGAGAGAACAGGAAGTGGGGAAAGGAGGCAGACTCGAGCGAGGTTTGCACCAGGAGGCGGGGAGCCCGCAGGCACGGAGGGGGTGCTGAAGACACTGGGGAGACGGCAACCGGCGATGACCTGCAGGCCGGCGCTCAGAGACCACGCTGGCCGCCAGCGGGCCAGGGCTCCCTCCGGTCCCACCAGAACAACGGCACCGACAATCCCTCCAGCGTCTCCCCGGGTGGACACAGCCCGGTGTGAGGGGCACGGGGTCAAGAGGGTGTGTGACCCCCACGCACCGGGCCTCTGCCTCCTTGGGCTGCACGCCAGAAGCTCTCGGCTGAGACGGGGGGCACCCCCCCAGAGCCCAAGGTCTTTACGGACGCCACACGGGGGAAGATGTCAAGCCACGAGAAGGAATGGGAGGGAATCCCAGGAGGAGGAGGGGCGATGGACCCAGGGAAGGGAGGAAAGAGGAAGAGAGAGGCGGACGGAGATCCACCCGGCACCCGGGTGTCTCAGGTTCCAGGCTCTGCGCCTTCTGGAGCACAGGTTCCTCCGGCAGCCGCCAGCCACCCTTGGCTGACTCGGTTTATTACAACTGACACAACACTACAAACTCCCGTCCTCCCTTGCCTGGACCACATCTCCAGTGCCCAGTGGCCACCTGTGGCTCGTGGCCCCCACGATAAACAACAAAGACACACAAGACAGAAAGTTCCACTGGACAACGCTGGTAAAGGCCCTTCACCCACGCGAACGTGTAACATTCCACGAAAACATGCCCAGGGCATCAGGGGCTCCTGGCCTTCCGTCCCACCCCTCCAGAGCCTGGGGCCTCAGGTCAAGATCATCACCCCAACCCACTCAGGTCAGCCCCCTGGCACCGAAGACATGCAGGGCAGGGTCGTTCTCTGGGGGTGGGGGCGTGCGCTCTGGGCACTGAGGGGCGGTGAGTCGCATCCCTGGCCTCACCCACTGGATGCCAGGGGCACCCCCACTTGGGGCAACCACAAAGTCATCACCCAGCGTCCCCTGGGTTGACAGCCACTGTTCTAAACACAAATGGCCTAACTTTGGGGTAAGGACGGATCTGAGAGGATGTCTGGACATGTCTGCAGGGCCCGGGGTTCCCCAAGGGCCTGGCTGGGGATCCATGGGGCTCAGGCTAGGACTGAGATGTTCTAGCAGGAGGAGCCAGTCCAACAGGAGACTGGGTCAGAGGCGAGGACAACCAGAACGGGGGAAGAAGCTCTTTATGGAGAGATCAGACTTGCACTTGCAGGGGCCTAAGGCACCAAGCTGGAAGAAAAACCCAGAGGCCAGAAGGTTCTGGAACACCAGATACAGCTATAGTCCAGTAGAGAGGAGGGAATTTAGAATTGAGGCTTAGGGGCTGGGATCAGGACCTTGAGAGGAAGGAGAAGGGGCAGGAGGGGGAACCAAAGAGCTGTGCTCGTTCAGGGCCAGGAGGCCTGGGACAGAGGACCCAGTAGGGTCAGAGGCAATCCAGGATTCCTGGACAGAGGGAGCAAGTGGGGGACCAGGGTGAGGAGGCTGGGCGAAGGGGTGGGGTGTGTGCTCCGAAGGAAGGGACAAGACACGGGGTCTAAGGGACCCCACTAGCCCACAGGCATGGGGACTGAAATGGGAGGGAGTGGGGGCCGGGGGCCTTGGCTAAGGAATCTGGCTCATGAGCTGGGCCCTGAGAGGCTGGAGAGATGGGCCTGGACGTGAGGCCAGGTCTGGGTTAGAGATCAGAGCTCCTGAGACCCGAGGGGACAATACTGGCACTGAGCAGAAAACAGTGGGGGTACCTGGGCCGGGCAGGGTCAGGGCTGGTTGGAACTGCCCATCGAGGAGCTCCGCCTGGCAGAAACCAAGCCAGGAGGCTCACCTCCAAATCCGCCCCCAAAGCGGGAGCTCTGGGCACCGGGACACGGCCCAGTGAGGATGGGCACCGGGGTGGTGTCCCGGGAAGGGGGCCTCGGCAGTGCGACTCCGGCCCAGCTGGGAATCCGAGGGTCCAGGAGCAGAGGGAGCTTGGCCTGAGGGTCGGAGCCCCGGGTTCTGGGGCCCGCTGCCCTTGCCAGGGGCCAGGGGAGGCCGCGCTGAGGGCTCCAGGGGCGCGGGACGGACAGAGCTGGGCGCCACGCAGGGGTCCGTACGCAGGCTCTGACTCCTCTGCGGCTCGGCTAAGGCTAAGGGTCGGGTGGCCTAAGCGAGGTCTGCGGGCTGCACTGCAGCTGGCCAGGCCGGCGCGGCGGGTGCCCGGGCTCCGGGGAGCCCGGCGAGGCCGGGGTGCACGCACCGTAGGGCTGCCCCTGCAGGTCGTACTGCTGCATGCGGTACACGGTGAACTCGTGCGCCGCGTCGGCGGCCGGCAGCGGCGGCGCCACGAGCAGCAGCACGGCGGGCAGGAAGACGATGAAGCCGAGCGGCAGGCACGACGCCTTCAGCATGTTCTCCAGCACCTCGCCCGCTTCTTCCAGCATCCTGGCCGGCGGCGGGGCCGCGCGGGGCGGCGGCGGCGGGGACGGGACAGCGGCAGCGGCAGCGGCGGCGGCGGCAGCGGCGGCGGCGGCTCCCGCGGACTCACCTCAGCATGGGTAGCCGCCGGGGTCCTGCGGGCGCCGCGCCGGGCAGCCCGCGCCTGCTCCGGGGTCCTGCGGGCACCGCCACGGGCCGCCCCGCTCGCCGCGCTGCCTCCGGGGAGTTGTAGTCCTCCTGGAGCGCGCGGAGCCTCCTGGGAGTGGTAGGCCCAGTCTGTTACTTCCCAACGGAGGACGCCGCGGTGGACCATTGGGCTAGAACTGATGGCGTGTCACGTCAACTCCGAGTCCCGAAATACGGAGACTTTAAAACAACTATTTGCGGTCGAACTTTCTCCAACCCTGTCTTTTGTGGGGGGACGAGGGGGGCGGTGAGAGCCGCGGGGCAGGACGTGACCTTCCGACCCGGAAGGAAGTTGGAATAAGAGACGAGAGGGGCCAGCCCAGTGCGCGCAGTCTCCTGGGAACTGTAGTCCGGTCAAACAGGCGCAGGGCTCATGGGAGCTGTAGTCTTCCTGGCAGAAGTCAGAAAAATCCGTTGAAACAACCAAGACACATAGATGTTAGACTCCGCGAGGGCAAAGACTTTTGTCCGCTTCGTGCGTTGATGTATCCCCAGAATTTAGTGCGAGGCCTGGCATACAGTGGGTTGGCTATACCGTTTGGGGATGAATGAATGAAACAAGAAGAAAGAAATCATGATAGAAGTTTCCTAAAGGGATGGTGCAGTGGGTTATGGGACTTGTAGTCTGGAGCCTGGAGTTTGTGCAGGGTCGGTGATAGGATGATTTCTACTTAGGCTTATTCGTATTTGGGGCATATTCATAGTAAAAAAAAAAATTCTTTTGAAGTTCGTTGTTCATATATTTAACTGGGTGTCCCGTATTTGCTTTTTTCGAATCTGGCAACCTTAAGATCGCACTGTCTGCCTGCGAGGGGTCTTAAGGAACATCCATAACTCATACCCCCTGTGTGAGGGTACAGATGGGAAGACTGAGGCCACAGGGTGCCGAACAAGAAGGCCCTGCCCCCCAGTGAGTTGACATCCAGGCTTCAATACGGCTCCTGAAGGACTTGGGGGACCCCCCGTTCTGCCCCAGGTGCGAGGTGACCTGTGTGCTGACTGATAGAATTCTGGAATCAAGTCTCAGTGCCGACCCACCCTTCCCAGCTGTGTGACCTTGGGCAAATTGCTTCACCTGGCAGAACCTCAGTTTCCTCAGCCACCCGATATGATGACAAATAATCAGATGCCCTTTTCCCAGCCACCCCCCCCCCCCCCGCCAGGGGTAAGAATTCAGTAAGATGGTCCCCAGGGGAACTGACTCAGAAAGAGCTCAGCACACATTAAGGGTTCAGTAAGCGCTGATGTGCGAATGCACCAGCTCGTGCAGCCTCCCGACTGCTGCCTCTCCTATCCCTCCACCCCACCCTCCTGCAAGGCTAACACCTTCCTGCCTGGCGTTTGTCACCCCTAACCAGAGTGGGACCTTTGTGGGGGCAGGCACCAGGGTGTCTGTGGGCGGAACCCCAATGCCCAGAGTAGAGCCTGACACACTGGTTAAGTGAATGAATGAATGAATGAGTGGAATGAATGGGAAGTGAGAGCTCCAATGCCCCCCCCCACCCCGAAACTCATTCTGGCCCATGTGCCTTTCGTCCCTGCTTCTGCCATGTGCCCCCGTTCTTCCGGGTCAGGCTATGAACGCACAAGACACGCACACACTCACCCAGAGACAGCCGGAGAAAGGGGCCTGAACTTGGCTCGGGTGACGAGGCCCGGGCCCTGGAGCGGCTCACGCCGCCTCCTCCCCTGAGCCATGGTTTTCCCGCCTGGGAAATGGAGAGGTTCAAGTAATCCCTAACAAGCAGGGATCGAGACGCCAGCTGCCTGCCACCCCAGCTCTGCCCCTTCTGAGGCGTGTGGCCTTGGGTACATCCCCTAAGCTCTCTGGTCCTCAGTTTCTCCATCTGTAAAATGGGGCTGATGGTGGCGTTTGCCTCCTAGAGGGCTTCTGAGGGCCCAGCGAGCTGGTGAACGAGGGAGGAGAGCAGCGTGTCAGGCACTGAGTAATATATATGAGGCTTTGTTCCTACTGCCGTTCATGTAAAAACACGAACATGATCGTTTTCCAGGAGGAAACCGAGGCCCGTGGTGTGTGGCAAAGCCGGAAACTGATAGCAGGTTACAGGCGGCAGAAGTCGGGATTCTTGGGGACAGTACTGCTGTCTTGGGGACAGTCAGGGGGGAGGCCTGGGGTGGGGGAGAGGGAGAGGAAGAGGTTTCTGAGGCTCCGAGGGAGGCGTGCTGTCGGGCCCAGTTCTCTCGGAGCTCTGGTCACACCAGTGACCCAGACACTGCCACCGTCTCCGCCCCCCCCCCCCCCAGAGCTGACAGTCCAGGGGAGGAGACGGATGAGTGACCAGAAGCGGGCACAGCCGCCGTCAGTGTGGGACGCGCAAGCAGCTGTGGGAGCTGAGAGGCGACCTAGGCAGGAGGGGAAATCAGGGCAGACTCCCTGGAGGAGGCGGTCCTAAAGCTGAGACCCGAAGGGGCAGTGGGGCCGGCTCACGCGGGCCCAGAGCACGGGCTCGCGGGTTCAAGGTGGATGGCCCAGGCTCCACTCACCGCAGATTCCACCAAGACCCTGCCATCAGCCAGCCAGGTTGCTGCCGTCACCCATAAACGTGACAATAAGAGTCGGAAAGATATAAGAATATCCCAGTTTATTGTGCACCTGGACACATGCCTGGAGTTTCTGTGCAACAGAAATCTCTGTGATGATGGAAATGTCCTGCGTCTACACCACCCCGGACAGTGGCCACAAGCCACACGTCACTATGGAGTGCTTAAAACGTGCCTGGCGCAACCAGACGTTGTGGGCTGAACTGCGTCCCCCTCAGAGCTCACGTCTGAGTCCTCAGAATGAGACTGTGTTTGGAGACAGCGTCTTTACAGAGGTGATCACGTTAAAAATGAGGTCGCTCGGTGTCCTTAGAGAAAGAAGGCATTTGGGCACGGACGCCCAGGGAGAGCGCCACGTGGAGGCAGAGCTCGGGAGGACGCTTCCACGGGCCGGGGGGACACGGAAGATTCCAGCAAACCACCAGAATCTAGGAGAGAGCATGGTACGGATTCCACCTCGGAGCCCCAGAGGCATCTTGGTCGCAGCTTTCCAGCCTCCAGAACCACGAGGGGACGAGTGTCTATAAAGCCCCTCAGGCTGTGCCACTGAGACGCGGCACCTCCAGCTGACCGAGGCACCGAGAAAGTGAATTTCAAAATTTCGTTTCATTTTCGTTAACTGTAAACAGCCGCCCCTCGGCTAGCCGTGGCGCACGGGGCGGTGCGGCGAGGTTTCCAGTCGCCTCACCCCTCCTCGTGCACAGGGGAAACCGAGGTCGGAGAAGAGCTGTCCTGTGCCCACGCGGCAGGCAGGGGCTGCCCCCAGGCACGTGGCAAGACAGAGGCAGGAAGATTTGCAGGCAGGGGCTTGCCTGGAAGGAGGGAGAGAGAGGGAACTTCCGGCCAGCTGAAAGTGGCCCGCGTTGAGGGCCGTAGCCCTGTGCTGTCCAATGTGCTGGCTGCGGTGTCACGGGCTGTTCAAACCCAAACTGAGTTCGGTTGCCCGTGGCGCTGACCACTTACCAAGTGCTCAACAGCCACGGGGGCTCCCGGAATGGGCCGCGCCTTCCTACCACGCGTGCCCTGGCGAGCGCCTCCTCCCAGGGTCCCATCCGTGATGGGCCCATGTCACAGGAGGGAAGGACAAGGCAGTTAGTGCTAAAGGGAACCCCAGGGGCGCCCGCGTGGCTCGGTCGGTTGAACATCCGGCCCTTGATCTCAGCGCAGGTCTGGATCTCGGGGTCACGGGTTCGAGCCCCCCGTTAGGTTCCATGCTGGGCGTGGAGCCTACTTTAAAATAAAAAAGTCAGAAGATGGAAAAGAGAAAGCTATTAGGGCTGCATAACTATGAGAGAAGTAAACTTTAAAAACTAATAGTAATAAATAACGGGAACTCTAGAGGAGTGGGCAATTCCCTGAGGTCGGGAGGGCCAGGTTAGCCCCCAGATGGGGCCCCCACAGGGGGCAGAGGCCAGAGGCGGGGAAGAGACTGGGGGGGCCCAAGATGAGGGATGGGGCAGGGAAAGGGGAAGTGAGCGGGAGGGGCGGGGGCCCCACCTGGCAGCCCCAGAGGCTCTCATGCGTGCACACACACACACACACACACACACGGAGGGGTCTGTGCACGAGCAGACAGGCCAGCCCACACTGTCGGCACGCCCCGGTCTGTGCCCGCCTCCCTCCCTCACACACACTCTCATCCACACCCTGCCGCTCGCCCGCACAACCACACCCCATATCCACACAGCCCCACGGCCCTCCCTGGCCGCGGGCACACCTCCTCGCACGCCGCCGGCCGGCCCACAGCCCCGCGCCGTCGTCCCTCTGCCCATGCATGGATGAGAGGGAGGCCAGGACAAACCATCACTGAGCTTACGTGTTGCCAGGACATCAGCCCCGCAGCCGCCCCCTCGATGCCCGGGAGCCCCCCCCCCCCGAGGCCGGCGGGGGGAGGGGGGGCTGGGACTCCCCAGAATCACCCGGGAGCTGGGGGCATACACAGCAGAGACGCTCATGCCCTCTCCGGGACCCTCCCCGCCCCCGTGAGCAGTCACCTCCTCCAGGGAGGCCACGGGACACCTGCTCGGCATCAGCAGGCCCAGGCGCCGTGGGGACGACCACGGGGCCTCCGGACGCACCCCCGCTGGCCGCCCTGTTCCCGCCTCTCCGTCAGGACCCCCTGCTCCCTGCGCACTCCCGGCACCCCCCTCCCCCGCCCCCCGCCGGCCCACCCCGCCCGGGTGTCCCGCGGGCCCAGAGAAGCACCCGCGCGGGCACCGGCTCAGATGCTCCGCACGCTGGAGATGCTGGACAGGGGCTCTCGCATCCGAAAGCTGAGCGACCGGGAGCCCCGAAAGCTGTCCCTGGGCCTCAGCGAGCTGTCCGTGGTGGAGGCCTCAGAGTGGGCCTCGGCGGCCTTGGCCAGGCAGTCCCCGGGCCCCCGCAGGCCCAGCCTGAGACACCCGCAGCAGAGAAAGCCCAGCACGGCCTGGCACACCTCGCGGCTGCGGAAGGAGTAGATGAGGGGGTTGACCGCGGAGTTGAGCACGGCCAGCGCCAGGATCCAGTCCATGCCCCGCAGGTACTCCTGCGCCCAGTCGTTGGAGCTGAAGACGTCGGCCAGCAGCAGGCCGAAGAGCGGGCCCCAGCACACCAGGAAGGCCGCCAGGATCATGAGCACCGTCTCGAGCAGCCGGCGGGCCTTGCGGCGGGCCAGCACCCGGGAGGCCTTCTGCCCGTTGGCCTGCACCACCCGGAAGATGGCCCCGTAGAGCACCATGATGGCGGCCAGGATGCAGGCGAAGACCGCCACGCAGAAGAGGATGTACTCCTTGGCGTAGAGCGGGAGCAGGCTGGAGCAGCGCCGGAAGGAGCACACGCAGTTCCAGCCGAGCAGCGGCAGCAGGCCCAGGAGGACGGCCAGCAGCCAGCACAGCCCGATGAAGCCGTAGACGCGGCCCGTCTTGCCGGCCCCGCTCTTGGCCACCGGCCGCACCATGGTGGCGAAGCGCTCGGCCGCCGTGAAGAGCAGGCTGAAGGTGGAGGCGGCCAGCGCCATGAACAGCAGGCCCTCGCGCAGGAACCACTCGGTGGGCGCCAGGAGGAAGGTGCGGGCCCCCGACAGCAGGACGTTGGCCAGGTAGGCCGCGCCGGTGAGCAGGTCGCTGAGCGTGATGTTGACCAGGCAGTAGTACACCCAGCGCCGGGACCGCATGCGGCTCACGATGGCCAGCAGCACCAGTAGGTTCTCCAGCACCACCAGGCAGCTCACGGCCACGAAGAGCCCCCGCAGGACCCCCAGGCCGCCCTCCTCGGGCCCGCCGCGCCCCGCCAGCCGGCCCGAGTGGTTGTAGTGCAGGGCGATGAGCCGGCTGTGCCCGCCGGCCGCCAGCTGCTGGCAGGACTCGGGGGCCTCGGCCGGGGACCCCGAGCCGTTCATGGCGGTCCCCTGGGACGGACTGAGGCCCCGGGGTGGCTCACCCCCGGGGCAGGGTGGAGCCACTCGCCGGGCCTCGGTTTCCTGTTGTTTGAAATTTCCTGTTATGTTCGAGGTACCCCCCGCCCCAGGCCGCGGGTGAGGCCGGGGACAGGGAGGGGCATCCCAACGGTCGGCTCCCACCCCGGCTCCGGGAGGGTGCTGCGGTTGCCCCCCGCCGCGAGACCCTATCTGTGCCCCCCCCCCGGTGGTGCGCCCCACCCCCCCGAGAGCCCAGGGAGGGGCGAGGGCCCCAGAGGGGAGGGGAAATGGGCCCCTTTCCCGGGCTGGGTGGCTCCCCTGCCCCCCCCCCCCCCGGCCAAGCTACCCCCTCCAGGACCCCGTCATGCTCCTCAACCGCTCCAAGCCTGCCTGGCACACAGTAGGTGCTTAATGAGTGTGTTAAGCGGCTGCGCACACAGGAGCGCCCCCAGATACCTCCTGGAAGGCATAGGCACATTTTGTTCCCATGACAGAGCCAGGCCCGGCCTGTGGTACGCGGTCCACAGAAGGGGAAACTGAGGCCAGCCGTCCCCAGTCGCCCAGGAGAACACGCAGCGGGAGGTAAACACCCAGACAGGCGCACGCGTAGGTCTCAGCCAGGACCCTCGGGATTGGCTCTCCTGTGCCTGAGCTGGGGCTGCTCCCCTCACCCCTGCATGGGGAGGGGCGGGGCTCATAGGAAAAGTGGGAGCTCACCCCCTCACGTCTATCCTGACCCACTCAGGCCGACTCACCTGGAGATGCTGAGGACTGAGCATGTGCACGAGGTGGGGGAGGGGCGGGGGTTGGGGCACGAGTCTAGCTGGTCCTGCGGAATCCGAGTCGGGGAGGCGTAGCTACGAGGGGCGCCAACATCCCCATAAGACTCGGCGGTCACGAGACTGGGGCCGAGGGCGACCAGCCTGCACCCCTTCCCTTTGTTCAGTGTTCAGCCCTGGGAGCAGGGCAGGTACTGGGAGCCGCAGACAGAGGTGCTGCCTGGGGACTCAGGAGCATCTTCTCACTGGAGGTGACCAAGCAGAAACAGGTCTGAGGAGGAGGTTGTGGGAACAAGGGCTGCCCAGGCAGTGGGGGTGTGAGGCTGGGGCAGGGGGACACGCCAGGGAGCACCCCCGAAGAGCTGAGCACTGAGCCTCAGCCTCAACTTCACAAGGAACCACCGAACTCAGGCACATTCACAGAGACATGCTGTGTGTCCTGATGCTGAGCCGGGACCTTGAAATGGTCCCTGATCCTGCACTGAGCCCTGATCCTGGACTGAACCTTAATCCTGCCCTGAGCCCTGATCCTAGACCAAACCCTGATCCAAGTCTCAGCCCTGATCCCGGACTGCGCCCTGATCTCAGGCTCAGCCCTAAAGCCAAATTGAGCCCTGAGCCCAGGCTCAGCCATGATCCTGGGCTTAACCCTGATCTTGGACCGAGCCCTGATCCCAGACTGAGCCCTGATCCTGGACTGAGCCCTGAGCCCAGGCTCAGCCCTAATCCTAGACTGATCCCTGATCCCTGGCTGAACCCTGACCTTGGCTGAGTGGGTGACCATAGACTGACCACAACCCTGACTCTGGCTGACACCTGGCCCAGAACTGAACTCTGATCTCAAGCTGAGCCCCAATGCTAGTTGAGCCGGGCCTCCGCCTAAGCCCCACTCCAGCTGCAACTCGGACCCCGGTCTCAGAGAGTGAATTCGGGACCAAAGTAAACGGTATAAGAGAGCAGAGTTTGACTCACAAGGCCAAGCTATCCAACAATGACCTTCTGCCGCGAATTACCTGCCGCCTAGTGGAAGGCCCTATGCACACCATACCTTATTTAATCTCAGGATTATCCCCATGCTACAAAAGAGCCAACCCCCCTCTAGAAACCTGCCCAAAGTATGCATGCAAATGGTTATTCATTGTTGTTGGTAAATGCAAAATATTAGAAGCAGCCCCAACGTCTGCACCCAGGAGAGAGGCCGAGGAGCGACGCTGCAGGTAGCCTGGAGTGCCACACGGCTATGAACGGTGAGTGAGTGGATGGGCGTGGCCTCCAGGACGTATGGTTAAGGGGGTGGGGGCGGGGGCAGGGGATACAAAAGGCTATACGTAGGGTGCTACCTTCTGCAAAGCAAAGAAGGGGAAATAAGGCCCCGATCTGCTCGCTTTTGCAAAAGCCACCCGGGACAGATAAACCAGGAACCCGTGAAATTGGTTCCCTGCGGGGGGTAGGGGGGCGGGTAGAGTTGAAATAAATGGACAGCGGTGGGACTGACACCCTATGGGCATTCCTCATAGTTTTCAAGCTCTGAGAATAGGTGCCGTAGTTTACAATGAAATTAACTCAACAAGGGTGGGGGGGGGGGAGCTCCAGGATGTGGATCGGAAGCAGAAAACAGGTGAAACGAACTGTGTTTCAGATGAAAACCATGACCGCCCAGAAATAGAGAACCAGCCTGTGCAACCTTTGGGCTCGGCACTTTTTCTAAAGACAAAAGGAACTGACCAAAAAAAAAAAAAAAAAAAAAAAAAGATGTTGTTTAGTACATTTGTTTTCAGGACTGGCAGGGTATAGTCATTCTGAAAGTCTCATGTGTATTATGGGACTGAGCAAAGTGGCAAGGGTACTGATGTTAGTAAGAAGCAGGTCTTGGGGCGCCCGGGTGGCTCAGTCAGTCGAGCGTCCGACTTCGGCTCAGGTCATGACCTCACGGTCCGTGAGTTCGAGCCCCGTGTCGGGCTCTGTGCTGACGGCTCGGAGCCTGGAGTCTGTTTCCGATTCTGTGTCTCCCTCTCTCTCTGCCCCTCCCCTGTTCACACTCTGTCTCTGTCTCAAGAATAAATAAACATTAAAAAAAAAAAGCAGGTGTTCACAGAGGAGCATATAAGACGTCAACGTGGATAGGAGAGCACACAAAACAGCCCCGGAGGGAAAGTATCAGCGAGGACCATGACAATTTACTTTATTTCATTTCTTTAAGTTTCTTTATCTTGAGCGAGACAGAGAGAGAGAATCCCACGCAGCCTCCACACCACCAGCACAGAGCCCAATGTGGGGCTTGAACTCACGAACGGTGAGATCATGACCTGAGCCGAAACCAAGAGTCGGATGCTTAACCTACTGAGCCACCCTGGCGCCCCGGGCCCCGTGATGATTTAGACAAAAATCCATTTCATAACTCTGTCCTCTGAGACCAGCCAATAACAACAGTTACATCTAGCCCCTAGATCAGATCTTGGCTTTTGAATATCACCTCCAGGGCTCCTGGGAGAAATGGCTGATTCCGGGAGCGGGGCAGGGAGAGTGCCACGCGACCCTGGAAGTTCATGGTGTGCCAGGAAGTCAGGACGGGGACCTGTCAGAGACACAGGGGCCAGCCTGACAGGGCGGCTGCTGGCCAAGCCTGGAGTGATCTGGGCATTGGTACTGAGCGACCTTAAAATTGAGAGAGACTCAAAGTAGTGGTTGGCGCCGGGGGGGGGGGGGGGGGACAGCCAGCGTTCGATGGGGACAGAGTTCAGTTTCACAAGAGAAGGACGGCTGCACAGCACTTGGGATGGTTTAACGCCATTGAACTGGGCATTGGAAGTGGTTAAGATGGTCAATTTTATGTTCAAGTGCAGTTGATCCCAATAAAACCAATTAGGGGAAGAAAAAAAAAAGACTCTTTCCATATCCTGCAGCTCCACCGATAGACGTCCCCCCGATAACAGAGTCAGAACAGTCATCTCTTTGTGACCTCTCCAGCAATAACTGGCCCAGGCAAGAGTCGACACTGGGAGTTAAGTGACTGCGTGGGATCACTGGGAGCAGGGCGTTTGCATAATCTCAAAGTATCTTCCCACGGATCACTTTTTCTTCTTTTCTTTCTCTTTTTTCTTAACGTTTATTCATTTTTGAGACACGGAGACAGAGCATGAGCGGAGAAGGGGCAGAGAGAGAGAGAGAGAGAGGGAGACACAGAATCGGAAGCAGGCTCCAGGCTCCGAGCCGTCGGCACAGAGCCCGACGCGGGGCTCGAACCCATGGACTGGGACATCGTGACCTGAGCCGAAGTGGGACGCTTAACCGACCGAGCCACCCAGGCGTCACCCAGGTGACGGGGACCGGTCACTGCTCGGATATTCCTGCCGGGAATATCCCGGCCAGCAGACAGACTCGCCCTGAGGCACATCCCACAGAATGACTGACCCGTACACTTTCCAAAGAGTCGCGGTCACGAAAGGTTGTGAGACAAAGAGAAGCCTGCGCTGTTGTGGATGACAAGCGATCCAGGACTCGTGGAATTAAGGGCCGTGAGGGAGTCCCAGACCCAGGACGCCAGTGTGGGGGAAAGGTGCTGTGAAGGACAATCCGGGGACAACCGACGCGATTTTCACTCGGGCTGCCTAGCAACTGACATCATTCTCTCACTGCCGCATTCCCCAAACTTGACCATCGCCCTCGGCTTAGACCACAAGAGGGGTCCGTTCATTGACAACGCGTGGCGTTTTGGAGGAAAGGTTCGTGATGTGTCCGACTCATTCCCAAACCATTTGGGAAAATGAAGGAAAAGATTTTCTATCGAACGTATCCTATGTTCTTAGACAACGTGTGTGGAGAGACCCCAAGCAAGAGGTTAACCACGGGCGGAGCCAGCTCTGGGAGTTGGACTTTTTCTGCGAGGGGCCAAATAGTAACTATTTTCAGCTTTGTGGGCCAGTCTCTGTCACAATGACTCAACTCTGCGGGGGGCGCCGGGGTGGGGGGGGGGGTGGTGCTCCGTCGGCTGAGCGTCCGACTTCGACTTCGGCTCAGGTCATGATCTCCCGTCCGTGAGTTCGAGCCCCGCCTCGGGCTCTGTGCTGACAGCTCGGAGCCTGGAGCCTGTTTCACGTTCTGTGTCTCCCCGTCTCTCGGCCCCTCCCTTGCTCGTGCTCTGTCTCTCTCTGTCTCTCAATTTTTAAAAAAATAAAAAAAAAAAAAAACAAAACCAATTACCCAACGCTGCTGTTGTAGCAGAAGTGGGCAGGGACAGTATGTAAATGGCTTGGCCATTTGCCAAAACAGGTTCAGCACAGGTCGTTGCTGAGTCCCTGACCTATAGATAAAGGGTTCACGGGGAGTTCACTGTCCTCGTTTCGCAACTTGTTGCCTCACTTTGTGGTCAGGTTGTGGTCCCGGAATATCGCTTCCCATGAAAAAGTAGCAGCAGGGCTCCTTGGAGAAATGGCCGGGCGCAGGGCTGGGGCTGGGCGGGCGCGGGAGGAGCTAACGGCGGCTGTCTGTGCCCGGCTGAGAACTCTTCGGGGCGCGTGGGGACGTGTCCGAGGACCCAGGAGCCAACCCGCAGAGGCCTCTCCTGGCCGGAGCCACGGTGGGGGTGGCGGTGGCGTGAGGGACGGAAGCGCATCGAGCAGTAACATCCAGGGGTCCGAGACACAGAGGAGAGCAGACTGTGGTTCGCTTTCGTGGATAACGGGGATTTCGTGGACGGTGGGGTTAATTGTGATACTAATTGTGATACGAATCATAGCATAAAACGTATCATCTTCACTGTCTCTAAGCGCACAGCTCGACGGCGTCAGGCGCGTTCACACGGTCGTGCGGCCGCCCTGCCATCCGCCTCCAGAACTTTCCATCTCCCCAGACCCGAGACCCTGTCCCCAGGAAGCACGGACTCCCCGCCCCCTGCCCCACCCCTGGCTCCCACCATCCGCTCTCTGTCTCCGTGGACGGGACTCCTCTGGGGACCCCCTGTGCGTGGGGTCACGCGGGACGCGTCCTTCTGTGTCCGGCTTCTGTCACCGCGCACAGTGGCCTCCGGATCCGTCCACGTGGTGGCAGGTGGCAAGATATCCTAACTCTTTAAAAAAAGCTTATGTATTTATTGAGAGAGAGACAGTGAGCAGGAGAGGGATAGAGAGGGGAGGAGAGAATCCCAAGGTCGAGCCCACGAACCACGAGATCGCGACCTGAGCTGAAATCAAGAGTCAGACGCTCAACCGCCTGAGCCACCCAGATGCCCCGGGACGTCTTAACTTTTTAAGGCTGGACGATACTGCAGCGTGTGCATGGACCGCATCGAGTTTCTCGTTCATCCATCACTGGACTCGTGGGCTGCTTCCGCGTCCCGGCTGCTGTGAATGACGCTGCTGGGAACACGGGTGTGCGAATATCGCCTCAAGACCCTTTCAGTTCTTCTGAGTGGTTTTTAAATTTTTTTTTTCAACGTTTATTTATTTTTGGGACAGAGAGAGACAGAGCATGAACGGGGGAGGGGCAGAGAGAGAGGGGAGACACAGAATCGGAAACAGGCTCCAGGCTCTGAGCCATCAGCCCAGAGCCCGACGCGGGGCTCGAACTCACGGACCGCGAGATCGTGACCTGGCTGAAGTCGGACGCTTAACCGACTGCGCCACCCAGGCGCCCCCTGAGTGGTTTTTAAATAGAGTAATTCCAGGCAATAAATGCAGAGCAAATGAAAGCATTAGGCTATCCCCCCGCTCTAGCCGTGGCCAACGCTGTGTCTAAGGAATGTTCTCCAGTGGCCGCTACGGCCATTAGGAGAAAGGCTCATGGGGGAAATTCGTGATGGACGAATCGGACGGATGCCCCCTCCGTCCAGGGATCAGCGTTAACACAAAAGAGAGAGAGTGAACTTGACGTCCGGCTACGTGTCTCCTGGAGAGGGACGTGGACACGGGGACTGGCACGACGAGAATCAAGCAAGCGTTCCGTGTCCTCGGGTGGGCTTACAGCGGCGTCCTGAAAGTCCACTCACGTTTCCAGACAGATCAGCTTGAGGCGTCCCGGGGAATGGGGACGGAGTACGTTAGTCGACGCCTGGGAGGCCACTCGCCCAGTCGGGAGGCTGGGATACGGGACAAATGACCTGGTTTCTTCGACAGATCAGCGGCAGCGAGAAAAAGGTCGTTGGATGCTTACAGATGAGAAGAGTTTGTCCCCGAAGTGGCCAAACACCACGTGTGGGCTTTGTGAGAAAACGCCTGCGGGATCTGACCGTCCGCGAGCAGACGTGACGCCCCCGTGGGCCCAGTCCGGCGACACGCTGAGCGGGTCCCAGCATCACTCCCGAGGGAGTCTGGCCAAAAATGCACGGGGTCAGTCAAATCCAGAGCAAATACCAGACAAACCCGAGTTTTGGGAACCGAACAGAACCCTTCCCAGGGGCCGTGAGGGACAAAGACGAGCCACCCCGGAATGAGGGCACAGAGCCAACCCAGCACGATCAGGGATCCTGGACCAGGAAAGGGGCGTCCACGGAAGGCTGGCCAATTTGGAACACAGTCCACGGGCTAGCTAGACTTTGGAGGAGGGAGGCCTTCTGTCTCAGAAGGGGGCCCTCAAGTGCGTGATGATGAAATGGAGCGAGGTCAAGGATAATCAGAGTCACCACGAGGCAGGTGTGGTGGGGCCGGGAGGAGGGAGGGCCGGAAATGGGCCGGCCAGGAAGGGTCAATGCCAACTGACTGCATAGGGATGGGGGTTTTCGGTCCTGGGCTCAGGCTCAGCTTACGCTTTCTGCCCCTGACACTTTCAGGGGCCTGTGCGAATCTCTTTCCTTCCTTTTTGAAATTAGAAGAAGGAAACAAATACAACCATCACGGATAGGTAACGGTGAGCCCCCTCTGGATTTCCCTGGTCTTTCTACCAACACAGTTGTTAGGAAAACAACTTTTAAGGGGCACCTGATGGCTCAGTCGGTTAAGTATCTGACTTCGGCTCAGGTCATGATTTCATGGTTCGTGGGTTCGAGTGCCGCGTCGGGCTCTGTGCTGACAGAAAAAAAAAAAAAAAAAAAGGTTTTCAAAGGGTTGGGCGACCCCTCAGCCAGGGGCCCGACGCCCACAGCGGTGTCACACCGGTCTTCCTGCTACGATGAGGGGCGAGTGGCCCTTTGCCTCTGTGGTCCTGCCCCCTGAAACCCGCCAGCTCAGCCTAATGTCGAGGAAAGCGCCAGGCAAACCTCCACCGAGGGACGATCCCCGAAATACCTGCAGGGAGATCTGGAGTCCTCGCCCCCCGATAGCTGGGCACGTGACCTCATTGTGACCTCACGTGACCACACTTCCTCATCGGAAATAGGGTCTTTGCAGGTGTAATCAAGTTGAGGGGAGGTCATTAGGGTGGGCCCCCATTCAGTACGACCGCTGTCCCCTCTGAGGGGGGAAACGTGGACACACACATGGGAGAAGGGGCCACATGAAGAGAGGCGGAGATACAGGAGGGACTGAGCCAAGGCCAAGGGGCGCCTGGAGCCCCCAGAAGCTGGAAGATGCGGGAAGGGAAGGATCCAGCCCTGGGGTCTTTGGAGGGAGAGAGCCCTGCCGCCCCTTGACTTCTGCCCTCTAGCACTGAGAGTAAAAATCTGCCATGAAGTCACAAAGTGTGTGGCCCTTTATTTTGTGGTCCCGGGAAACCAAGGCAATCCCCGCCCAGCGTGCATGAAAACTGTCAAGCTCATCAAAATCAAGCCAGGGGCTTCTGTCTGTCTGCCAGATGCGATGCTCCCCGATTCACGAATCTCTGAATAAAACCAAGAAGTTCTTTAAAATTACCAAACAAACATGGGCGGCTCAGTCGGTTGAGCGCCCGACTCTTGATTTCAGCTCAGCTCGGGATCTCACGGTCGTGAGATTGAGCCCCGCATCAGGCTCCAACGACAGTGAGGAGCCTGCGTAAGATTCTCTCTCCCTCTGCCCCTCTCCCCTCCGCCCTGTCTAAAATAACATTAAAAATTAGAAAAATTTTGGGGCGCCTGGGTGGCGCAGTCGGTTAAGCGTCCGACTTCAGCCAGGTCATGATCTCGCAGTCCGTGAGTTCGAGCCCCGCGTCGGGCTCTGGGCTGATGGCTCGGAGCCTGGAGCCTGTTTCCGATTCTGTGTCTCCCTCTCTCTCTGCCCCTCCCCCGTTCATGCTCTGTCTCTCTCTGTCTCAAAAATAAATAAATGTTGAAAAAAAAATTAAAAAAAAATTAGAAAAATTTTAAAGTACCATCTTAACATAAGATGTGAACAGTAGGGGACACGGAGTGTGGTTTCGTAAGGCAACTCTGTACTCTCTTCACAATTTTTCTGTCAATGGGACTATCCCGAAACATGAAGTTTATATGTTTAAAAGGAAAAGAAAAAAAGTGTTGGATGAATCACTTTCTCGGCCCTGCCATCTCGCAGGCTGGAGCCTTCGTCAGATGATTCCGTGTCTCTGTGCCTCGGTTTCCTCATCGCAAAGCAGAGGTGGGCGGGCTTGTGACCCGCCGGGCCCTGAGGGTGGCGGGAGACTGCGGTCCCGGGTAAGTGGAGCCCTCGACGTCTGAACCTTCACCTTCATCCGAGGTGGGTGGGGGCCCCTGGAATTTTGGGGTGACAACACAGGGTGGGCTTACACGTCCCACACGTCCACACGATCGCTTCCCTCCTGCTCCGTGGTGCCACCCCGCCTGGGACAGGCGCCCCGAGAAGGGGCTGCGCAGTGATAAACAGGACGACCCTAAGAAACCACAGGTGTCCAGAATGTCGTTTCTTTAATGTCCTGCGAGGGGCGCCACAGAAGGGGAGGGAATAAATACAGAAGGGAGGTTGCGGTGCGCCCGGCCCCCAGCCTGGGAAGCGGGGGGATGCGTGTGGGCCTCAGGTTCCCTCGTCTGTAAACAGGGCAGGACACCCTGTGAGCCTCAGATCGTGAAAGGGACAGCGTTTTCCGGGGCGCTTTTCCAGCCGGGAACAGGAAGTCCCCGCGCTACCCAGGCCTCAGCGGGTCGGTGCCGCTTCCTGTCCGCTAGGGGGCGCCAGAGTCCGGTCCCTCGATGGAAGGCCCACTCCCCCGTCACGGGGCTGGGGCAGCACCTCCGCGGAGGTCCCGGCCTCTGCCCAGGAGAGATCCTACATCCTCTGCTCGCCCCACTTTCCCCCCGACCCTGGCATCCCAAGTGGCCCTTGCCCTCCCTTTCCGAGGAGGTAAACTGAGTCAAGCGGGGGGGCAAACCCAGGGGCTGTCCTAGTGAGGGGCAGAGACAGGAGGGGGACGACGACCCGCCGCCGTCAACCTCTGACTCACTCACAGCCCTTCGGCCACCTGGACCTGGGGCCGAGCGACAAGCGACATCTGGGCTCCCTGAGCACCGGTCCGCCCGCAGGTCCCGCCTGCCACGCGCGGGTCTGAGCCCGGGGGCAGCGGGGCCTGGCTCACAGCAGGTTGATCTCGTCCAGGTAGCGGGCCAGGACCGAGTCCCGCACGTCCTTGAAGACCTTGCGGATGTTCTGCGTGTCCGTGGCGCACGTGTAGTGGCTGAAGAGTCGCCGAGAGCGCGGACCCTTCCTGCCCCCGTCGGCGCTGTCCACGCAGCTGGAGTACATTCTAGTGTACATGTCCAGGATGAACTTCTTGGCTGCCTCCACGTCCTGCTTCGGGCCTGGGGGAGGGGAGGGGGGATGGGCAGTCAGGGCACGGGGCTCGTGGGGCAGGAGGGAGAGTCTCCTGGGTCAAGGAGGGGATCTGGAGACCCTGCTCCACGCATGCACATCAACGGGGCTGCAGGCGCCCCAGGAACCACGCGCCATGGTGCAGGCCGGCGCCATCTTTGGTTTTTCTAGAGGGTCACGTGACTATCAGGTCCAGCCAATGGGATCACCGAGGATGGACTCAGGTGAGTCACATGACCTGGAATGGACCAATAAGACTTGGCCCTGGGACTTTAGGCAGAACTGTGTTAAAGAAGGAAACCCTCTCACTTGGCTGGGCTTGCAGCTAAGGGGATGGGAGCCTAGAGCTGCAGAGAAAGACATTCCTGAGAGGTGCAGAGGGGTAAACCAAGGCCAAGAGAAGGGGAGGGGTGGCCACCCTGGTGAGGCACCTGCCATGCTCAGTCTCTCTCTCTCTCTCTCTCTCTCCCAAGCACAATGTGGGCAAGGGCTTCTAGAACCCAAGCCCTGGTTCTCCTACTTACTCGTTGGGTTGCCTTATATGTTAGTCCATGTTAGCGCTGTGAGCCTCAGTTTCCCCATTTGTAAAATGGGGATCCTAACAGTCCCAAGCCTCCCAGAGTTGTGAGGATTCAATGCAATCATGGGGAGGGCTCTGTGCTCCATAATCAGAATGTTCTTCTGATCCTTCCAGACAGGCAGGGGACCCAGTGGTTAAGGCTGGTGGCTCCGGATCCAGACAGCCTGGGTTCGAATCCTGCCTCTGCCACTCGCGGGCCGTGTGACTTTTGGCAAGTGGTTGCCCCTCTCTGTGCCTCGGTTTCCCCACCTCTAGAGCGGTGAGGAGGAAGAGCTCCACTGCACAGGACTTTTTAACGAGGATCAAATGAATCCATACGTGAGGGCGCCTCGGGCAGTGTTAGATACCTTAGCCGCTGTTATAATCACAAACGTTATTCAGTACAGAACAGGCAAGGACTGAGACCCGGAAGTCGGCAGAGTACTCCTTTGGCTGGGAGAAAAAGGTGAGTCATGAGCGTTTCCTTTGACATGAAGGAAAACAGTCCCTCAAAACTATCCACTTTATCCCCCTCCCCCGACTCTCCGGACCACGTTCCCATTCCCAAGGCCGCCCAGCCGGGAAGGGAACAAGGGGCATCCGCCATGCTGGGACAAGTTGCCATCTGTCTCTCGGGCCCCTAAGTCTTCTGGGTGTGATTGGCTGAGATTGGCCTCGTGGGCTGCGAGACCTGACAAGGCCAAGCGTCACGCCCGTGGTGACGTCACCGGGCTTAAGACCTTCATCTGCCACGTTGCTTGTGTACTGGGGCGAACAGTGTTCCCCCAAATCCACGTCCCCCCAGAACCTCAGAATATGACCGAGTCACCTCATTTGGAAATAAGGTCTTTTCAGATGTAATTGGTTAGCTTGAAATGGGGTCACACTGGATTGGGGGGGGCCCTACAGCCAATGACTGGCGTCTTTATAAGAAGAGGAACGACACAGAGAGAGAGAGAGGCCATGTGACAACAGAGGCAGATTGGAGGGATGTATCCATATGTCCAGGGACACCGAGGATTGCAGGTAACGCCAGAAACTAAGAGACACCAGGAACAGATCCGACCTCAGAGCCTCTGGAAAAAAACCCACCCCGGCTTCATTTCAGACTTCTGGGCGCCTTAACTGATGGGGATCCACGTCTGTTGTTTTCAGCCTCCTAGTTTGCGATGCCAGGAGATGAAGCCAGCTTGTCCCCAGGACGGCTCCCATCGCTCCCCCCCCCCTTATGTGTGTGCCATTCGGCCACCAAGATGAGAGTCTGTCCCCTTTTGAGTGGGAGCTGGCCTGACTGATTGGCTTGAGCCATAGAATGAGGCGGCTGTGACCATCCGGGACCTCTGAGGCCACCACGTCGGGAGCAGAGGCTTCCCCCCACCCCACCCCCCCGGGCTGACGTCTGGCTACCCTGAGACAGCCACGCTGCGTCCTCGCAGTGGCCCTGGGCGGAAAGTGCTAGCCAATACACCCCTTCCCGGGACCCTCCGAAACCCCACCTCCCCTCTGCGGGATACACTGACCTGTGCCCGACTCCCCCGTAATCCTCTCTAGGCAGCCAGGCCCTCACCCCTCCGTCTGCGCTGACGGCTCGCCCCCAAACCCGCTCAGTGAGGTCATCCTGTCCCGATTCACGCGCAATTGCCGGGACGCTGCACAAACCTGTTAGCTACAAGCACCGCAGGAAAGAGGGCTGCTCTATCTGTGAAAACGTTGTGTCCTGGAAGGACTTGTTCAAAGGACAGGCACCTATTTCCTCGGTGTTCTGCTAACCGAGGGGGTGCCTGTGTGGCTCAGTCGGTTGGGCGTCCGACTTCAACTCAGGTCATGATTTTGCAGCTCGTAAGTTCGAGCCCCACCTCGGGCCCCCCACTTTCAATGTGGAGCCCTCTACGGATCCTCTGTCTCCCTCTCTCTCTGCCTTTCTCTACTCTCTCTCTCTCTCTCTCTCTCTTAAAAGTAACAATTAAAATATTCTGCTGATTAGACATAGATGCAGTGACTATGAAAGACTCAAAAGAAGTCTCGAAAACCTAGGCAGAGTCTGGAAAAGGTTGACACCTTCCTTCCAGGTGTGGCTCATGACAATGAACTTGACAGCAGACCATGTGCAAAGAATCTGTAACACCTGCCTCTTTAGAACCCCTGCTTGAAGCAGGCGCTTCGGGAATGATGGCTGCCATCCTCCCCCCACCCCCACAGAGGGGGAAACTGAGGCTCACAGCTTGGGTCTGGAACTCAGGTCTGTCTGATCCCGTTTGAACCTCCACTGACTCCAGCTGGGGCAGGGTCTGGACCAGCATCTCTCCTGGGAGCTGCTCGTTGGAGCTGAAGGGCTTAGAGAGTTCTAGAACCACTCACCCTGGAAACTGGGGAAGTAGGTAGCCAAGTGGGAGGTGGAGATCTTCTCCTCTAGGATGTCAGTTTTGTTGAGGAAGAGAATGACGGACGTGCTTTTGAACCAGGGCAGTTCCAGGATAGTGCCGAACAGGGCCAGGCTCTCCTTCATCCGGTTCTGTTCGGGGGGAACAGGCAGATCACGGCTCCAACACGACGGCCGCCTTGGTCCAGACACGAGCCCTCCCCCACGTGGAGAGGGGGCTGCCAGCCTACCGTCCGGGAGCTCAGGGCTCCCCGATTCCTGGCTGGGTCGGAGGGGGTGGCCCACGCTTTTGTGTGGCCCGTACTGCTCCGACTAGTGTCCCCAAGTTGACGCCCCTCTGGAACCGCAGAATGGGACCATATTTGGAAATAGGGTCTTTGAAGATGTAATTAGTTAAGAAGAGGTCCTTCTAGATTGTCGCGTCTGGTGGCAGGTGTCCTTTTAAAGAGGGGACGTCTGGACCCAGATATGTGGGGAAAAGTCCATGGGACCACAGGAGGCGGAGATGGGCAATGGGTGCACAGAACAAGGGACACCAAGGATGGCCAGTGACCCCCAGAAGCGGAGAGCACCTGGGACGGTCTCCCCCGCAGGCTCAGGAGGACCGAGCCTGGCCAACGTGTGGATCCGGGGTGTGTGGCCTCGGGCGCTGGGAGAAAAGTCTCCTTGGCTCCGGCCCCCCGGGCTGTGGTACTTTGTTAGGACAGCCCAGCAAACTAGGACACCTCGTGTGGCTGCCTTGGAGCAAGCTCTGTGGCAGAACGACCTCAAATTCATTCTGTTTGATTCGGTCTGAAAGTCAGGACGACAGCATCTGACCCCTGGATCCCCAAACTGTCCGTGTGGAACCGTAACCCCTAAAAGCCCCAATGTCGGAAATGGGCCGGGTCTTAATTACGAGAAGAGCTCACAAAAGAGTGTTGTCCAGCCTTGCGGAATAAAAGCAGGACGCTGCCCCTGAGGCAATGACCCATTTTCCCAGGCCAGCTGCCTTGCGCTTCCTGGGGGGGGGGGGAGGGGGCTGCGTCCAGGGGCTCCGGCGTCCCTTTGTGTGTGTGTGTGTGTATCTGTGTCTCGGGGCGCAGCGCTCTGACCATGGAAGAGTGAGGGGCGGGGTTCAGAGCCACGCCAGACACACCCAGACCCCATCAAGCGCGGCCATGGGCTGTCCCACTCGGCTGCACGCCTGGAGGCCAGCAGGAGGCGGTGCCCCCGCACCCGCGGTGGACCTCACCTCTTGGTTGTTCTCCTCCAGACACTGGTCATACTCGCTGAGCGAGGCCAGGTAGATGAGGGCGATCACGTTCTCAAAGCAGTGGATCCACTTCTTCCGTTCCGACCTCTGGCCCCCGACGTCCACGATCCTGCCAGGAGCCAGCCCGGGTCAGAACTCGGACCCAATCAGGGCCCCTTGTGTGTTAATTGCCTTTCAGCCGCCCCGCAAGGTGGGTGTTACTATTTTGCCCATTTACACACGAGGAAACTGAGGCACGGGAGGGGGACATTTTGCCGGGCTTCTGCCCTGGGCTGCCTGATTTCTGCCCCCGTGTTAGAGGACAGAGGGTCAGACACATCCGGAGTCTGCCCTGGTTCTGGCTGGCTGGGGGGGGGGTGGGGGTGGGTAGGGGGGGCAAAGCGCAGAAGAACTCCAGAACTCAGTTTCCCCATCTGTGAAATGCAGCCACACGGTTCTGGCTGGACAACGCCATCCCCTCGGTGTGTGGCCCAGGGCGAAAGCCCAGCCTCCACCCCCCCCCACACACACACACACCACAACAAAGCCTGAGCCCTCCCGCCTTCCTGTTCTCTCTCTAAGAAATGTGGGTCACTGATAACAAGCCCTGCATCATTTCCCCGGGGATGGGACTGTTACACAGGCAGCCAACAGGAAATGCCAGAAGCCACAGAGCAAGAAGGGACTTGCTCCTTTGCATGGACGGGAAGCCAAGGCTAGCGCCTGTGGCTCCTGATCCGACAGACCAACCAACCCCTCTTGTGCCTCTTCAGACCCCCTCCAACCCCAGAGCGGGATAGGGGTGCAGTGGCTACAAGTGGGGCTTAGCGGACTGAGAGATATGTGGGGTAGGTTACTTGCCAGCCTCCCATCTCCTAATCGGATCCCTCTGATCCTTTACCCCACTGATTAGCTCTCTCCTCACCTAGGAACACACTCAAGGGTTCTCACTTAAAAGTCAGCACCTCAGCCCAGCCTTTCCTGTGACTTCCCCAACCTCTACCTTCATTCCTAAACTTTTACAATCTATCCACCCATCTATCCATCCGTCCGTCCATCCACCCATCCAACCATTGAACCATCCATTCATCCATCCAACCACCCACACATTCTTCTGTCCATCCATCCATCCATCTATCCATACATCCAACCATTGAACCATCCATCCATCCAACCACCCACATACTCTTCTGTCCATCCATCCAACCACCCACATATTCTTCAGTCCGTCCATCCATCCATCCATCCATCCAACCATTGAACCATCCATCCATCCATCCAACCACCCACATACTCTTCCGTCCATCCATCCATCTATCCACCCATCCAACCATTGAACCATCCATTCATCCATCCAACCACCCACACACTCTTCCGTCCATCCATCCATCCATCCATCCATCCATCCATCTATCCACCCATCCAACCATTGAACCATCCATTCATCCATCCAACCACCCACACACTCTTCCGTCCATCCATCCATCCATCCATCCATCTATCCATCCATCCAACCACCCACACACTCTTCCGTCCATCCATCCATCCATCCATCCACCCATCCAACCATTGAACCATCCATTCATCCATCCAACCACCCACACACTCTTCTGTCCATCCATCCATCCATCTATCCATCCATCCAACCATTGAACCATCCATCCATCCAACCACCCACATATTCTTCCATCCATCCATCCATCCATCCATCCATCCATCCATCCAACCATTGAACCATCCTTCCATCCATCCAACCACCCACATACTCTTCCATTCATCCATCCATCCATCCACCCAACCATTGAACCAACCATCCATACAACCACCCACATACTCTTCTGTCCATGCATCCATCCATCCAACCATTGAACCATCCATCCATCCATCCAACCACCCACATACAATTCCATCCATCCATCCATCCATCCATCTATCCATCCATCCATTTATCCATCCAGCCAGCCATTGAACCAACCATCCATCCAACCACCCACATATTCTTCCGTCCATCCATCCATCCATCCATCCATCTATCCATCCATCCAACCATTGAACCATCCATCCATCCAACCACCCACATACAATTCCATCCATCCATCCATCCATCCAGCCATCCAGCCAGCCAGCCATTGAACCAACCATCCATTCAACCACCCACATATTCTTCCGTCCATCCATCCATCCATCCATCCAACCATTCAACCATCCATCCATCCATCCAACCACCCACATACTCTTCCATCCATCCATCCATCCATCCATCCATCCATCTATCCATCCACCCAACCACTGAACCAACCATCCATCCAACCACCCACATACTCTTCCGTCCATCCACCCACCCGTCCACCCACCCTCCACACACGTATACATACATACACTCACCCATCCATCCACTCATTTATCCTTCCATCTTTCCAACTCTCCTCCCACATTCACTAACTTCCACTCTGATCTTGAGCTGATCATCACTAGCAAAGCAGGGGAATCAAACTCAGCCCCTAGCCTTGTGGGGCTCTCCATCAGGAGGAGACCGATGGCAAACAGATAAATTATGAGCCTTCCTGGTGAAGACTATTGCAAAGGCCAGAGGAGCACGTTTGGGGTATCAATTCAGGACAGTGTGAGACTCAGTATGGGTGAGGTGAGCACAACCCCTGTGTCCAATCCTCACCCCGCACCCTCCACAGCTCCCTGCCATCAGCCCACAGACACGGAGCTTGTTAAGGTCACTGATGACCCTCTAAATGCCAATCCCAGAAGTCACTTTTCCCAGTGTACTCTTCCCGACCTCGCCTTTAGTCTTTGACGCTGGCCGTCACTCTGCCTGGACCCCTTGCTGCGCTGGCCACTCACGCCTCTGCCTTCCAGCTCAGGCCTGTGTGTATCTAGCCACCTCCCAGATGCCCCAGATCCCTCAGACTCAACGTGCCCCAAAGGACATCATTGTCTAGTCTAACACCCCCACGCTGCCACCACCACCGTGACCCGACATTTACCCCATCACCCAGATTCTCTGATCCTTGGGCTCATCTGGTCCTGCCCATTCTACGTCGGGAACAATTTTTGCTCCATCCCCTCATTTCCATCCCCGCGACCACTGCCCTGGCCCTTACCAGCGCTTCCTGCCTGGATCATGGCTCCCGCCCACTCCTGAGTCCCCTGACCTCCAGCTTCACCCCATCGGGGGGATCACCCTCTGAGCTTCCCCAGGCCCAAATCGATCCCTCTGGAAAACCGCTGACCACACAGTCTCCGTCTCCTCCTACCCAGCAGCCCTTCGAGTTATCCGACTGAACTCCTATTCAACCTTCAATGCCCCAATACCAATGTCCCCTCCTTCAGGAAGACCTGCCCTCCTGGACCTCTGGTGGCCTCATTCCGGGCTCTTCCAGGTCCCACACCTGACTGCATGGGGTCTCCAGGTGTCTAGATCCAGCTCAGCCTACTTCAGCCTGGAAGCCGCTTGAGGACTGGTACTGGGAAACTCCTATTCATCCTTCAGGGCCCCAGTTCCTTTGCCCCCTCCTACAGGAAGCTTTCCCCAGCTCCGAGCTGTGGGCTCACCGCAAGTTGGTCTTCTGCACGGAGAAGCAGTACTCATTGATGCCGGTGGTGGGCATGCGGCTCCGGAGCACGTCCTGTGCCGTGGGGATGTAGTCCTCCTCAGTGATGCGCTCCAGGTGGGACAGGTAGCTGTGGAGTGAGGAGCCCTGAGGCCTAGTCTCGCAGCCTCCCTTTGTTTCTCAGACCCCCCTCCAAAGCCCAGAGATGACCCTGCGGGGGGAGGGGAGCTGCTGGGGAGGGGCCGGACCTCTGGGTCTGCAGGTGGCCCCGGGAGCATCACCCTGAGGCTGAGGGAGCACGGGGCGAAGCAGCCTCACCCTCAGAACAGCAGGACTTCAAGGACAGCGTGAACTCAAGAACAGTGTCACCGGGGGAGGGGTGTCACCTTGGGAGAGCTGTCACCCCCAGGAGTGGCACTGTCCCAAGAAAAGTGACGGCCTGGGAACAGGCTGCAGGTGTCAAATCGCCCTCAATGCCCAGCATCGTGCCCAGGGGGTGTCACTGCGTGGTGATGAGCACTGTCCCCCCAGGAACGACGTCACCCCAGGAGCTGTGTCTCCCCAGGAACAACGTCATCCTAGGAGCTGTGTCCCCCCAGGAACGACGTCACCCCAAGAGCTGTGTCTCCCCAGGAACGATGTCACCCTAGGAGCTGTGTCCCCCCAGGAACAACGTCACCCTAGGAGCTGTGTCTCCCCAGGAACGACGTCACCCCAGGAGCTGTGTCTCCCCAGGAATGATGTCACCCTAGGAGCTGTGTCCCCCCAGGAACGACGTCACCCTAGGAGCTGTGTCCCCCCAGGAACGACGTCACCCCAGGAGCTGTGTCTCCCCAGGAATGATGTCACCCTAGGAGCTGTGTCCCCCCAGGAACGACGTCACCCTAGGAGCTGTGTCTCCCCAGGAACGACGTCACCCTAGGAGCTGTGTCCCCCTAGGAACGACGTCACCCGGGAGCAAGACCATCCACAGCACCTCCCGCAGTGGGAGCCAACCAGCCTGGGCCCCTTCTGTCCCGGGACGAGTTCGCCACCGGCTGCATCTGGGCCCCACACCTACCGCCCCCGAGCCCCGCACTCACTACACGGCCGAGTCCAGCAGGTGAAACTCCCGGCGACGCTCATAACAGGCCCGGATGCCGGCGTCCCTCCACAGCCACTGCATGGCCACGGCGCAGCGCTTCTCGAAAGTGGTCACTTTGTAGGGGTCCTGGCTCATGACCAGACTGGCGTGGTGCTGGGGAGGGAGGGATGGGGCGAGTCAGACATCCCCGCGAGCCACTGTGCCCCTCTGCGACGGACCCCCACACACACACACCGCAGTTCCTAGACCCCCCCGCCTCGCCTCTGCTCCTTCCTTCGCGCCCGCCTTTGTCCCCAGGTGGAGGGCAGAGGGGCAGCAGAGAGGGCACGTGCAGGGACATCAGTTCTGCGTCTTTGACGCTCATGAGGCAAGTCGCTACAGGTGCCCTCACGACAGACAGGTAGCGTGATGAAACAATGCGTGCAGGTCCCGCGGGGAGGTCGAGGCACACGCAGCCGGAGCCGTGCGCCCGCCGGCCCCTCGTGCTGCCCCTCCCCTGCCTCCACCCGTCCTCCTTTCCTTCCAGCGGGGACGGCGGCTCAGACTTCTGCGTTGGCCTGTGCACGTGCGTGCGTGTGTCCGTGTGGGCACGTGCGTGTATGCTCGTGGGGGGGCGTGTGTGCCTCTGTGCCTGGGAGTGTGACGACGAGGGCCACCACTTCTACTGAGGTCCTCGCCAGGGCCACCCAAGAGGGAAAGGAAACGAAAGGCGTCAGGTTTGGACAGGAGTATGTCACACGGTGGTTACTCGCCGAGAGCATGACTGCACGTAGAAAGTCCAACACAGTCTAGCGATGAGCTGTCAGAATAGTTACCTTGGCGAGATCAACAGACACACATCCGATGTGTGGCTACATATTAACCACCAACTGGTGGACGTTTTCAAGAATTTAAATCCCATTTACAGTAGCAAAAAAAAAAAAAAGATATCAAATACCTAGGAATAAATCTAACAACACACGTGAAATCTCCCCACGCTGAAATATACAAACATCACAAAGAAAAAATTTCTTTACTAAATGTTTATTTGTGTGAGCGGAGGAGGGGTGCGGGGGGGAGAGATGATCCAAAGTAGGCTCTGCGGGGCACCTGGGTGGCTCAGTCAGTTAAGCGCCCGGCTCTTGATTTCACCTCAGGTCATGATCTCACGGTCTGTGAGTTCGATCCCCGCATCGGGCTCTGTGCTGGCAGCATGGAGCCTGCTTGGGATTCTCTCTCTCCCTCTCTCTCTCTCTCTGCCCCTCCCCTGCTCATGCTCTCTAAATAAAGAAAGAAAAAAAGAAAACATTAAAAAACAACAACAACAAAGGGGGCTCTGCACTGTCAGCACAGAGCCCGACGCGGGGCTCAAACTCATGAACCTTGAGATCACGACCTGAGTCAAAGTCGAACGTTTAACCGACTGAGCCATCCAGACGTCCCGCTAAAGAAAAAATGTAAAGGATCTAAATAATTGGAAGGCTGTGCCGTGTTCGTGGATTGAAAGACTCAGCATTTTTAAGCTGCCAGTTCTCCCCAAATTAATCTACAGATTCCATGCAATTCTACCAAAATCCCAGAAAGGCGTGTGTGCGCGTAAACACTGAAAAGATAATTCTAAACTTAATGTAGAAATGCAAAAGGGCCCGGAGCAGCCAACGCCATTCTGGAGGACAAAGTGGAAGGATTTCCACTTGCAGGCTCCGAGACTACGTATTAGGAAGCTACAATCACTAACATGAAATGATGTTTGCTCAAAGGCAGAGAAATTGACCAACGGAACAGAACAGCGAGCGTTAACAGATCCAGGCACATCTGAACACCCGATTGATCACAAAGACAAGACTGGTACGGTGGGGAAAATGTCAAGGGGCACTGCCACCACTGAATATCTGCACCAGGAGGATAAAAAAGGAAAGAAACGTGATCACACCCTACACAGAAATCAATTCCAGGTACAAGGTAAATCTAAATCTGGAACAATAAAGCTCCACTTAAAAGACAGCAATAGAGGGCACCTGGGGGGCTCAGTCGGTTGAGCATCCTACTCTTGGTTTCAGCTCAGGTCGTGATCTCCCGGTTCGTGGGTTCGAGCCCCGCATCCAGCTCCATGCTGACAGCACAGAGCCTGCTTGGGATTCTCTCTCTCTCCCTCTCTCTCTGCCCCTCCCCTGCTCCCATGAGCATGCTTTCTCTCAAGAATAAATAAATAAAGCTTTAAAAAACAAGTAAGTAAAAAAAGTTAAAGATAGTGATAGAGAATTTCATCATGACCTTGAGGGGGAAAAACATCTCTTAAGCTGGCTACCAAAAACAAACAAACAAACAAACAAACAAACAAACACAAAAAGCAAAAATCCAACAACACACCAGTAAGCAGAAGACTGACATACTGGACTTCATTAAAATTAAGAGCTATTCATCCGGACACTGTGAAAACAATGAAGATGCAAGGTATGGATGGGGAGAAAATATTTACAAAATACACAACAAAGTGCTCTCCTCCAGAACATACAAAGAATCTGCTATAAATCAGTAAGGGAAAAAAAAAGGGCAAAACAAAGCCAAAAACAAAAATGGGCGAAAGATTTGAACAGTTGTTTCACAAAATGGTATATCCAAATGTCCGACAAACCTGTGAAGAGGTGTGCAGCCTCCTTCTTAATCAGGGAAATGCAAATCAGAACCACAATGAAATACTTCCAAGAACCCACCAGAATGGTTAAAATGAGCCGACAGCATCTAGTGTTGGCAAGGATGAGTGGCAACTGAACTCTTCATGTACTGCTGGCAGGAGTGTGAAATAGTCAAGCGCTTGGAGACGGTCTGGTGTCTCCTCCTAATCTAATCTACTTTATGATCCAAATCTACTTCTACATAGATACCCAACAGAGATGTGTAGGTCTTCATGAAACACAGGGGCGCCTGGGTGGCACAGTCGGTTAAGCGTCCGACTTCAGCCAGGTCACGATCTCGCGGTCCGGGAGTTCGAGCCCCGCATCGGGCTCTGGGCTGATGGCTCAGAGCCTGGAGCCTGTTTCCGATTCTGTGTCTCCCTCTCTCTGCCCCTCCCCTGTTCATGCTCTGTCTCTTTCTGTCCCAAAAATAAATAAACGTTGAAAAAAAAAATTTTTTTTAAAAGAAACACATATGATAGAAATGAACAAACCACAACTATGCCCCCAAAGATGGAAGAAGTACAGACATACAGAGCAGTGTCAGAAGCCAGACATGCGAGAACGTTCTGTATAATTCCATGTATGAGAAGTTCAAAACTAGGCAACGTCAAAATAGCTGCTGGTTACTCCTGGGGGAGTAGTGATTTGGGGAAGGAGCCTCTGGGGACACGTTCTGCTTCTCGTCCTGGGCAGTGATTACACACGTGCACTTACCTTGTGATGGCTTCACTGAGCTTGTGAACTGGCTTCTTCACCACGTGGGTTATATCTCAGTTAGAACCGCTATTCTAGGGGCACCTGGGTGGCTCAGTCAGTTAAGGATCCAACTTTGGCTCAGGTCATGATCTCACGGTTTGTGAGTTCGAGCCCCGTGTCAGGCTCTGTGCTGACAGTTCAGATTCTGTGTCTCCCGCTATCTGCTCCTCCCCTGCTTGTGCTCTGTCTGTCTGTCTCTCTCTCTCTCAAAAATAAATAAATATTTTTAAAAAACCCACAAGTGCTGTCCAGGCTGTGGAGAAATTGGAGCCCTCGTGTGCTGTTGGGGGAATGCAAACAAGTGTGGAGGGTCCTGAAAACAATTAAAATAGAACTACCCTATGATCTAGCAATTCGACTTCTGAGCGTTTAACCGAAAGAATTGAAATCAGGATCTTGAAAAGATACTAACATCCTGTGTTCACTGCAGCATGAGTCACAATAGCCAAGGCGCAGACACAACCTAAATGTCCATCAAGAGAATGTGGTGCATGTGCACACACACACACACACACACACACACACACACGGCTATTGCTGAGCCTTAAAAAAAGAAGAGGAATCCACAATAGGTAACGACATGAATGAATCTGGGGGACATCACGTTAAGTGACATAAGCCAGGCACAGAAGGACGAATACCGCATGACCCCACTTGCGTGAGGCTTCTAGAAAAAGCAAACTCATGGACACGGACAGCGGCGTGGGGCTGGGGCAGGGAGATATGGGGATCTGCCACTCGAGGCCGTAACCTTCTAGTTCCTCAGGAGGACCACGTGCGAGAGGCCTGCCGGGAACCGTACTGCACTGTGCTCCCCACCATTTGTGACGAGGGTGGAGAGTGTGGGAAGTGTTCCCGTGACACGTGCACACGGAGCTGCCCGCCCCGAAGCCGGACTCTGTCGCCGGTCAATGGTATTGACATTGCTACAGCAAAGCGGGTGCTGGTTCGGGAACCCCCCCCCCAGGCCACCCCTGTCATCGCAGGGCCCACAGGACAGCACGAGAGGGGAGCTGATGCCAAGTTGCCTGGAATGCACAGAAACTCCTGGGGTAGAGTTAACAAGACCTGGGGACCCAAGAAACACGGCCCTGTCCCAGGTGTCCAAAGGGACATGGCCCTGAACGGAGGGTTCTATGAGACACGGCCCAGACCTGTGGTTCTGAGAGGACATAGTCTTGATCTGGAGGGTCCAAGGGGACATGGTCTCACCAGGGTGGGGGTGTCTGAAGGGACGCGGCCCTGACAGGGTGGCAGTTTCTGAGGGGACTCGGCCTGAGAGGGTGGGGGAGTCTGAGGGGACGCGGTCCTGCCCCGGAAGTTGTGAGGGGAAGATGTGTTGCGCTTTGGGGTCAGAGGGCACGCATCCTGCCCCGGGGGTCCTAGTGGACACAGCCTGGGCCCGGGGGTCGGAAGGGACGGGTCCCACCCCCAGTGCCACAGGCCCACCAGCACGCGGCCCCGGCCCGAGCCCCCCGCTCGCTCACCCTGCTCTCGGGCCTGCTGAACGGAATCTGCAGCCAGTCCATGGCCTCGATCATGGCCTGCATGGACACGAAAATGTTCTGGTAGATGAGGGGCCGGAAGCCCTTCCGCTCCTCCTCCGAGTAGCCCGCCCCGTGGATGATGCGCATCTGCTTGATGAACGTGCTCTTCCCGCTCTCGCCGGGGCCTGGGGGGGGGGGGGGGGGACACCAGCAGCTCAGTCCCCGGGGCTCCCGCCACCCGCCACCCCGGCCTCCGGGGTTCCAACCCCGCTCCGGAACCCTGGGCGAGCGCCTTCCCCTTCCGTGCCTCAGTTTCCCCTGCTGTCAGAGCCTGCCTGCGAGGGTAAACGAGCCCCCCGTAAGAGGCCCCTGGTGGGGGGGGGGTCAGCCAACCAGGGCGCGAGGGGCCAGCCAGCCGGCAGCCTGTGTCCGCGTGCCCAGCAGGTTTTCAGTTTGTACGACAGCTTTCACGGCTCAAATACTTTCTGTCCTTGTGGTTTTGACATTTTTAAACGATTGAAAGGAATTAAAAAAAAAAAAAACACGAGTATTTCATCACATGTGGAGCTGGTATGCAATTCCTGTTTTGGCGTCCCTAAATAAAGTTTTATTGGCACACAGTCACGGCCATTTGTGTCCCCACGGCCTCTGGCTGTTTGCTCGCTCGGGCAGCAGAAGCAGGCAGTCCGAGGGGGTCTGGCCCGCGGGGCTGAAAATACTGAGGAACAGCAAAAAGGCTGTTTGGCTGGAGCAGAGTGGGGGGTGGGGGGGGGAGACCAGGTGGTGCGGGGGGCTGGGGGCCACGCAGAGGACTCGGGCTTTCACCCCAGGGAGGTGGGAGCCCTGGAGAGCTATGCGGAGTGGGGCACCCGACCCAGGTCGTCGAAGGTGTTCTGTGGTGGCCGCTGCAGGAGGACAGACTGCGGGGGCGAGGGCAGGGGTAGGGCGTCCGGGGTGGAGGTCTAGGTGAGTGACGACGGGGGCTGAACCCGGTGGAAAGAAGACATTCGAGAGATATTTGGGAGACGGACTGAGAAGGCTTCGCTGATGGACCAGAGCGGGGAGAGGGGTCCTTGCAGGGCCATCTACACGATTCACGGGGCCAAGTGCACGCCGGGGCCCTTCTGAGCCCAGGGCACTGGGGGACTGCCCGGGTCCCACGCCCAGAAAAGCCAGCCCTGGGCTTGCGACGATAACACTTAGATCTTCGGTAGTCCCGGTCTGGAAGCTCAGAGAGGAAGGCTCGACTCCCTGCTGCCTGAGCCCTGGCGTGTGTGTGTGTGTGTGTGTGTGTGCCTCCGTTTTCCCATCTGTAAAATGGTGTGATAGCCAGGCAGGAGGGGTGGGACCGGGAGGCTCCTCCCACAGCTCCCTGCCCCGCCCAGCTCCTGGGGGACCCTGGCATGGGGTCCTTCCCGGCACAGGAGGGGGGACTGGAAGGAGGAACAGGAAGCAGCAGGAAAGGAAGGGGTGGAGTCCAGAAAGAGGAAACAGTCGGAGGGAGCAGAGTGGGGGTGGAGGAGGCGGAGAGAAGCGAAGGTGCCCCCCCAGGAGCTCCGTGTCCCCACATATCTGTGGGCAACCAAGGGCAGGCCTGGGGTGACACCAGGTGTGGTTAAGTCCGCTGGACTCGAGGTCCAAGAACATGAGTTGCTCTGGGGCACCTGGTGGCTCAGTCGGTTAAGCGTCCGAGGCTCGGTTTCAGCTCAGGTCACGATCTCGTGGTTCGTGGGTTCGAGCCCCGCGTCAGGCTCTGCGCTGACATCGCGGAGCCTGCTTGGGACTCTCTCCCTTCCCCGCCCCCTCTCTGCCCCTCCCCTGCTCCCACACTCTCTCTCTCAAAATCAATAAGTCAACTTACAAAAAAAAAAAAAAAAAAAAAGGAGCGAGAGGGAGGGAGATGGAGAAGAGAGGAAATATGGTAAAACACCAACGTTTGCAGAAGAACCGGGCGCAACTTTTCAGTGGGTCTGAAAGCATTTCAAACTGAAAAGTTAACCGAGGGGAAGAGCCTGACATGTGATGCGAGGTGCTGAATGGGAAACTGGAACAGAAAAAGGGCCCCCCCGCAGAGAACCGGCCACATCCCAGGCCCGGAGCGCCGCTCGCGGATCGCAGTCGTGAGGTTCCGAGGGAGCTCTCCCACTGTGACAGGTGCACCGGGGTCATACGAGATGTTAACACAGGGGAAGCCGTTTAGTGGACGGGAACTGTCTGTTCTGTCTTTGCCACTTTTCCGTACATCTAAAATTATTCCGAAATAAAAAGTTTCCCCCCCAAAAAACACCCAAAACACCCCCACGCCCCGGGTCCACAGCCTGAAAGTCTCCAACACGGAGCCGTATGTGTCTGAGATCGCCTGACAGAAGGACGGCTCTTGGCCCACTCTTCATATGGGGAAACTGAGTCCCAGACCAGCTGATGGGCTTGCCTTGGGCCAACGCAGCCGGTTAAGGGGCCAAGCTGGGACTCAGACCTCGTTCTGTCCAAGTGCACAGCTCATGGGTTAGCGGTATTAAACCAGAAAGTTCCCCATATCCATAGTCACCGCGAGCTTGATTTAACTCTTGGTGTCTGGGCCGAAATACCACGTGCCTGTCCTCAGCCAACCCCCCCCCCCCCAAAGAGTCCCACCGGTTTGCTATTTGCAAAAGACACCCGGGCATCAGAGAGGTGGGGTGATTTTCCCGGGGTCCCACAGCGAGAAGAGAAGCAGGGGAGTAAACTCCAGCCCTGGTGGGTCCTTCACTGACAAAATGGGCTCCGGCCAGCCTGCCGGGTCAGGCGCCATCAGAGCATCGGACAACGAACGTCATGTCAACGTCACGCGTCCACAGACACTCGGGAGCCGGACAGGTCCTGCGGGGGCTGCGGGAAGGGGGACTGAGACGAGCGCAGGGGACCACACCCTCTGACCTCCTTCCCGGTAGCCTTTCAACTCTCAGACCTCGGGTCTCCCCCAGACATGTGGGGACCCATCAAAGGTCACACAGAGCAACGGCTGACTTGCGAGGCACTGATTTTCTTCTCCCCTGTGTCGTTAAAGGAAAAACAAAAAAATCCTGGTCGCCACCCACAGCATGGATTTTGTGACTCATGACTGGGTCACAACCTAAAGTCTGAAAACTCCACTGGGTGGAACCCTCTCTTTGCAGCCCGTGACTGTCCTGAAGCCACGGAGGATTCTGGAAACTCTCCAGCCCCAGGTTCCTGGTCTGCTGCGGGAAAGTCCGCAAATGGGGCTGGGGGCTGCAGGGACAGCTTTCCCACCTGGTGGGCCAGAGGGGTAGGGCCTGCTTCCTCCTGGGGGTGGAGAGGAAGGGGAACCGGGTGGCTCCTTCCATGGCGGAAGGCCGCCCCAGACCTCTGATGCTCCGGGAGACGGGGCCACGGGGCCATGCCGGAGGGCAGGAGGCTCAGCTTCTAGGTCCAGCTCTGGCTCAGAGTGGCTGCCGACCCCAGACCAATCCCATCACCTCCCTGGGCCTCAGTCTCCCCATCTGTCACTGGGGTGCTGTGGCTTTTCCCTCCAGAGGCACATTCACAGGGAGGTCAAATGCATGGGCTCCGGAACCAGAATTCTAGGTTCCGATCCTGGCTGTGTGACCTTGGGCAAATCGCTTCGCCTCTCTGGGCCTCAGTTTCCCCACCTGGGGACAGGAGCGGTATCCACCTCAAGCTCTGTGGACAGAGCTGGCTCCTTTAATGGCTTCATTCTGACGTCCCCCTCCCCTCCCCCCCCCCCCCCCCCCCCCACCATTCTCCAACACGCCAATCGCTTCCTGTCAGGGACAGACTCCCGGCCCCTCAGCCTGCTTCCTCAAAAAGACCAGCCACCTCCAGGAAAAAATAACTTTTGGTTTCAATTCCTGTTTTCAAGAAGGGAGAGAGGTGTGGAAGCAGCCCTTGGGGCTGGGAGGTAGGGGGGAGGTCAAAACCACAGTCCACAGAGTGGTCCACAGGGCCACCATCAGCACTTGGGAACATGAACAACCTCCCTGCCCCCACCGCACGCCAGCAGAAGGGGCTTCCTGGTGTGGGGAGGGCTGGGCAGTGGTCAGCGTGGCGTGGCACCGGGGACCTTCCCAGCTCTGGAAGATGCGGTGCAGCTCCAGGGGAAGTCGCCCCAGAGACAGGATTCCTTCATTCGCTTATTCATTCATAAAGTATGCTCTGGGCATCTGTTCTCTGTCAGGTTCACTATGCTCCCTGGGCCGGATGCTGGGGACAGAGGCACGAACAAGAAAGACACGGTCCCCACCTCCGTGTAACTGGAGAGACAGACAGGAAAGAACAAGTTAAACAAATCTACAGAACGTCAGTACGTGCCCTGAAGAAAGGAGGAAGGAGAAGGATGGGCCGCCTTTGTGGTCAGGGAATCCAGGAAGACTTCTCTGCGGAGGTGACACACGAGTTGTGTTGCCTTGAGTGACAGCACCGGCCGCCTGGAGGCGTGGGTGATGCCGAGAGCCACCGGCAGGGAGAACAGCAAGTGGAAAGGCCCTGAGGTTCGGATACATAAACTCGAGGTGTGCAAGGAAAGATCGCCAGCATCGGTAAACCTCCGTGCCGGGTGGATCGAGAGGAAGCGAGCAGACAAACAGAATGAAAGATGGACGCTTCACATGTCCCTCGGGACGAGGGAGTGGGGCACACGATTGATTCCCATACCTTCGACAGCTTCGAAGAAAAGGGACAAGTTCTTTGACAGACATCGATAACCAAAACTGACGCAAGAAAAAACAGATAGCCTAAGTAGCCCTAATAATATTATTATTAAAAGGGGATCAATACCACATCATATATCATACACCCTCTTCCTATAATAGACTACCTAGTCTGAAGATGTCAAATAGAGATAGCAATTACAGTAATTAAATTCTTTAATTAAAAAAATGTATTTTATTTATTTTTGAGAGAGAGCATGCAAGCAGGGGAGGGGCAGAGAGAGAGGGGGACAGAGGCTCCAAAGCAGGCTCTACACTGACAGCCGAGAGCCCGATGTGGGGCTTGAACTCATGAACCACGAGATCGTGACCTGAGCTGAAGTCAGGCGCTCAACTGACTGAGCCACCCAGGCGCCCCAAGTAATTTCTTTTTTTTTAAATTTTTTAATGTTTACTTATTTTTTTTTAAATTTTTTCAACGTTTTTTATTTATTTTTGGGACAGAGAGAGACAGAGCATGAACGGGGGAGGGGCAGAGAGAGAGGGAGACACAGAATCGGAAACAGCCTCCAGGCTCCGAGCCATCAGCCCAGAGCCTGACGCGGGGCTCAAACTCCCGGACCGCGAGATCGTGACCTGGCTGAAGTCGGACGCTTAACCGACTGCGCCACCCAGGCGCCCCAATGTTTACTTATTTTTTGAGAGACAGGGAGAGACAGAGCGTGAGCAGGGGAGGGGCAGGGAGAGAGGGAGACACAGAATCCGAAGCAGGCTCCGGGCTCCGAGCGGTCAGCACGGGGCCTGACGCCGAAGCTGGACGCTTAACCGACTGAGCCACCCAGGCGTCCCAAGTAATTAAATTTTTAATTAAAACCTTCCAGGCTCAGATAGCCTCACTGACGATTTTACCGAAGCTTCAGGAAAATGAAATAATTGAAAAAAGCAGAGAAGGCAAGGGCCTGTGTCAAAGGATCGCAGGAGGAAGTTGCAGGAGTTGGGGTCTGAGGGGCCAGCCACGGGGCCATCGGCTGGACTTGAGACCGCCCCCATGCCAGGTTCCTTGGAAAACTAAATGGGGGGGGGGAATGTCTTTTCCATAAAAGACTAGAGTCAGGAGGGCCCTAATTAAGGTGCAATCTTGGGGGCCCCAGGCTTCTACACCCTCCTCTGCCCCCCCACCTCGGAGGCAGGGAAGAGTGAGGCCACCATACGGATGGCCGGCCTCCTGGCCCAGGGCAGGCAGATGTGACTTCCGGACACCCGAGACCTTCCCTGGTGTCTCCCCCCCCCCCCAGGGCTCAGGATGTCCCGGGAGCCCCTCTGAGGCTGGCCTCCGGAGGGGAGGCCCGCAGGGCCCTAGGGGTGGAGGGAGTGGACACGCGTTGGGGACAAGACTCTGCGCTTTGGGAGGCCACAACCTTGGAGCCTTACGACCTGCCGCCCCCGTCACTCTTCCCTTCCACCCTGGTTTATTTTCCTCCTCACTCTTCTTGCCGCCGGAAATTCTCTCTCTGCTTATTGGCTTCTGGGCCGTCTGTCTCCCTGTGGGCAAGATGAGGTCCCCGGAGGCAGGGACATCGCCCATCTCCGTGGCTGCGGCGCCCGCCCGGAGAGTTAGTCGATACTTCTCGAATGAATGAATCCGTGAGCCAGTGGGTCACAGCCGGTGGGCAGTGCCCCGGCCCAGGGACTCCGCCGTGAGCCCGCCAGAGCAGGCGGGGGCCAGGCCCTCCCCGGCCAGCGTGGGGCAGACAGACAGGGGGCAGGGCCCTCGGCGGACGACGGGGAGGCCCCGGGGCGGGCTGCACGCCTGGGCTCATCGCCCTGGCACGCGGGGCCTGCCCCCCCCTCCCCCCCCCTGCACAAGCCCCTCCCGGCCGCCCGCTGCCCACACCTCGGGGCGAGGACCTGGTCTCCCTGGGCCTTAGACTTCTCGCCCCCAAGTGGGCCAGGCTCTCCCGGCCCCGTGGGGCCCCCGGCGGGTCCGGTGCGCACCCCACCCGCCCGCTCACCCAGAAGCAGCAGCTTCAGCTCCCCGCGGTCCCTCTTCTTCTGCTCCAGCAGGAGCCTGTTGATGTCCTGGTCGATCCGGGCCGCCGCCTTCTCATCCTCGGTCAGGCAGCAGGGGCAGCAGCACCAGGTCAGCGAGCGGGCCATGGTGGGGGCCTCAGCGGGCGCCAGGCGGCATGGCCCCGCCCCGGGGAGGGCTCCCCGCCCGGACGGCCGTCGGGCGTACCGGGGCCGCGCACCCTTCTTGGGGGGGGCCACCCCCGGGGACGCCGACTCCCCGGCCTCGAGCGCCCGGCGCCCGGCTCGGCGAGGCCTGGGTGTCCGGCGGGCGGCTGGGGGCGGGAGGAGGCGCCCAGGAAGGCGCGGAGGCTCAGGGCTCCCCGCCCATCTCCAGACCCGGCCTGCCCTGCCAAACTGGTTGAGGGCGGGTGCCCCCCGGGGAGGGCGGGGTGCCGGGAGGAAAGGCCCAACCACAGGGTGCAGTGAGCGTCCCCGCAGCGCCCCACCGGGCCCTCCTTCCTCATTCTGGAGAACCGGCGGACTCCATCCTCCCGGGGGCCTCTGACGCCGCCTCCAGGCGGGCCTCAGGCACACCCCTTCTTCCCCTCCGCGGAGCGGAGCCGGTGAGGGGAGGTCGAGAGGTCGTGGCAAGGCCAATAAGGATCTTTTCCAGAAACGGGCGGAAGCCAGGGGGCTCCCGTGGAGGGGCCGTCTCAGGTGCACGGCGCCCCGACTTCCCGTGATCCCCAATGGGCACATGCAAAACCGAGGCACAGGGCCAGGAAGTGAGTTGCCCGGGCGCCGGGCGGAAGAACAAGACAGGGCCTGGAGTCTGCTGTCGCCCACAGGGCCCCAGGCTCTCAACGCTGACCAGGCGGCTTCCTTCTTCCTGCCGACGAGGACCGAGTGCCCACTGTGTGCCAGGGACAGTGCCGAGCACAGCAGGGCGCAAAGTGACAACACTAAGCCTAACATTCTAGATGGAGACGCAGATAAGGAAATACCTGTTTAACATTCAAGGCTGTTGGATGACGGTACATTCCGAGCGAAAAAGAGAGCAGAGCAGGGGGTAGGGCACGCTGGGTGCTTGGGTTGGGGCTTTAAATAGGGGTCAAGGAAGGTCACCAGGAGGGGGAGGTCGGACAGGCAGCCTAGCCACAGGGGGACCTTGAGGGTCGAACGTGCCGTTCAGGGACTTTCCCGACAAGGCCATGGGGCCACCTGCCCCTGCCCTCTGGGCCCCCGAGACCCTAGAAATAGGACGGTGACACATGGCTGCTTTCTGGATGGGCACTCACAGCCAAAGGGGACGTCTTGGGTTGTCTCCAATCCAGCAGATCTTTGCCCTGTTTGACGGTAGAAACCCCGCTTTGAGAGGTTCTAGAAGGCTCTAGAAAGTTCTGGAAAACCCCTCCCGCTGGAGATACACATAATTCGGGACACCTCTCAGATGGCACCAGCAAGGCTCAGAGAGGGTGAGTGATGTGCCTGGGGTCACACAGCAGCAACCGTCAGCCCTCCCCCACGGCAAGACCGGCAAGACCCGCAAGACCCGTGTGGTTTTCTTTGCTGTTGATTCATAACGAACAGCAGATGGGAAGTTGGATAAGGGCCCCCGTTGGGTCACTGGGGCTGGCAGGCGCTGCCCCGCTCACCACCCCACCCCCACCCGCAACCGGATGGCTGTGAGGAGAGATGCTCCCCAAAGCCGGAGGCCTGAGTGACTTTCCACCCTCCGGGCAGATGAAAAGCAGAAATAGGTCTGAGCCACGCAGAGCCGGGGACAGCAGAACAGAAATAACCAGCTTGCAAAAACCCGGAGGCCAGGCTGAGTCACAGACCCGGGTCCAGATGCGGGCACCAGGCCCAGGACCCTGAGGGTCACCAGGCCCCCAGCACGCCACGACGGGACCCAGGTGTCATGGGGTCTAGCTTAACGTCTTCTGTGGCTCCCGCTCACCCCTCGGAACAAACGGCCGGGGTCCTCGATCCCCCCGGAGGCCCGGCCTCCGTGAGTTTCTCCGGCTTCAAAATAAATCTCCTTTTCAGTTCCCTTAACTTCTCCCCTCCCCCCACCCCGTGCCAGGCGCCAGCGGGAATCTGTCACGTTTTAGTTCATTCGGGAATAGCAGGGCGAGCTCTTGCATATTTTTAAGACACACACACACACACACACACACATACACACACCGCATAAAGCATGAATATATAAGCCAATACATTCTTTTTTTTTTTTTATTTTTTTTTCAATGTTTTTTATTTATTTTTGGGACAGAGAGAGACAGAGCATGAACGGGGGAGGGGCAGAGAGAGAGGGAGCCACAGAATCGGAAACAGGCTCCAGGCTCTGAGCCATCAGCCCAGAGCCCGACGCGGGGCTCAAACCCACGGACTGCGAGATCGTGACCTGGCTGAAGTCGGACGCTTAACCGACTGCGCCACCCAGGCGCCCCAGTAAGCCAATAAATTCTTGTGAAACTTGCATCCACTTGATCTGAACCCAGGTGAAGACTGAAGATGTCACCAGCCCCAGGAAGTGCCCAACGGTCCCCAGTGCTCTCACTCCTACGGTGTCTCTATGTTTGGGGAGTAATTTTTGGTAATAAGATTTATCTTTTCTTTCTTTCTTTCTTTCTTTCTTTCTTTCTTTCTTTCTTTCTCTCTTTTGAAGAGAGAAAGGGCACAAGTGAGCGAGGGGCAGAGAGAGAGAGGGAGAGAGAGAGAGAGAATTCCACACAGGCTCTGCATCGTCAATGCAGAGCCCAAAGCGGGGCTCGAACTCCTGAACGGTGAGATCATGACCTGAGCCAAAGTCGGATGCTTAACTGCACTGAGCCACCCAGGCGCCCCCAGACTTATCTTAGTTTTCATTCTGAAATGTACGTGGCGTCGTGTTCCCTTTCTTGGGTGTGCGGTTCTGGGATTTTGACAAAGGCACACAGCCATGTAAATTATCACCCGAACAGAGGACGGAATGTGCTCCCACCACCTAGAAATACTCCCTCCAGGGACTCCTTCGTCGTCAGACCCTCGCCTCGTCCCCAGTCCCCGGAAACCACTGATCTTTGTTGCTATGATTTCTAAAGTACTTTTCTGGAGGTCGCACAAATGAATGCTGTATCAGGTAGCTTTTCAGACTGGCTTCTTTGACGGAGCATTTGAGATTCGTCCTCTGCAAGCTGGGGGTGCACCGGGGACCTGTTCCTTCCGGCTGCTGAGCGGTTGTGGGGCCCCACACGGCAGTGCTCACCCACAGAACACACGGGGGTTGTTTCTAGGGTGCAGTGATCACGAACAGTGCTGCCGCACACGCACGTGTTCGGGGTTCGGACGAACATCCGTGTTCATTTCTCGGGGAGAAATTTCTAGCAGGGGGATCTCCGGGCCAGGGTAACTGTTTAGCTTTGTGAGGAACTGCGATCGGTTTCCCAAGTGGCCACCCCAGTCTGCATCCACCCCCCCCACGCCACCCCCCCCCCCCAGCGATGAATGAGGTCCAATTGCTCCGTGTCGTCTCCAGCACTTAGCATTGTCTGTATTTTTAGTATTAGCCATTTTCAGACGTGTGTGTCTCCTTATGGATTTCACCTGTGTCTCCCTGAGGGACCAGTGGCATTGAACACTCTCGCGTGTGTGCACGCGACATCCGTGTGTGCTTCTCGGTGAAGCGGCCGTACTTTCAGTGCCTTGTTTTCTTATGACCGTGTTTTGAAAATCCGTTGGGCAGGCTGGGCGCAAGTCCTTTATCGCGCGGGTGGTTTGCAAATGCCCCAGCCCGTAGGTCGGGTTTCCGTCCCCTTAATTGTGTCTTCCCTGGAGCAGGAGTTTTAAATTTCGATGATGGTTCAATGAATCAATTTTTTTTTTTAACTTTATGGATTATGTCTTCGGTGTTTTATCTGAGAACTGTTTGGCAAACCCGAGGAGGTGGAGATGTTCTCCGATCTTCTCTTCTGGGAGTTCTATTGTTTTACATGTTACATTTAGAGCTACGACCACGCGAAGTTCTTTCTTGTATGAAACTAGAGGTTCTTCCCCTCCTCCCCCTCCTCCTCCTTCTCCTCCCCCTCCCCTTCTTCCCCCTCCCTCTCTTTCTCCCTCCTCCTCTTCCTCCTTCTTCTCCTCCCCTTCCCCTCCTCCTCTCTCTCCTCTTCCCCCTCCCCTTCCTGCCTTTCCTCTTCCTTCTCCTTCTCCCTCTACATGTGAATGTCCAGTTGTCCCAGCATCATTTGTTAAAAAGACTGTCGTCTCTCGGGGAGCCTGGGTGGCTGAGTCGGTCAAGCGTCCGACTCTTGATGTCGGCTCAGGTCGTGATCTCAAGGTCCATGAGTTCGAGCCCCATGTCAGGCCCTGTGCTGACAGCTCGGAGCCTGGAGCCCGCTTCGGATTCTGTGTCTCCCTCTCTCTCTGTCCCTCCCTCACTCATGCTCTGTCTCTCTCACCCCCAAAAATGAATAAATGTTAAAAAAAAATTTTTTTTAAGAAAAACAAAAGAACGGATGTGGGATATTCACCCAAAGGAATGTTGCGGCCACAGCTGGCGGTGAGGATTGACGACCCACAAGGACACGCAGCACTCTGTGTCACACAGATGTGACACTGAGTGATAGATAGAAATGACTCACCACAGTTCATCTTGCGCAGCTCTCCGCAGATAAAGTTCACAAATGGAGAAAAGGAAACACAAATTTTAGGGTAGCTTAATTCAGCTGTACATTTGTAAAGAAAAGCAAGGAAGCTGAATTTAAATAAGTAAATTAAAAAAAACTAACTTGAATTTAAAGACATAAATTGAAAAAAACTCACTTGAATTTAAATAAACAAATTTTTAAAAACTAACTTGAATTCAAATAAATTTAAAAAACTGACTTGAATTTAAAGACATAACTTTAGGGGCGGCTGGGTGGCTCAGTGGGTTAAGCATCGACTTCAGCTCAGGTCACGATCTCATGGTTGGGGGGTTTGAGCCCCACATCGATGTCTCTGCTGTCAGCACAGAGCCTGGGGTCCCCCTCTCTCTGCCCCTCCCCTGCTCACTCGCTCTCTCTCTCTCAAAAATAAACATGAAAAAATTAAAGTGTTAGTTTCTTTAAAAAAAATAAATACATTTTTAGAAACTGTTATGTAAATAAGTAAATTTTAAAAACCTAGCTTAAATTTAAATAAAAAAAAAAAAAAAAAAGCCAGGAAGCAAAGAGGGACATTACATAAGAGAATCAATTCACAGAGGACATGGCCCCCGGAGCGTGTATGCACGAGGCACAGAAAAGCAAAATACGAAAGGCCTGAAAGGAGAAATCCGCAGATCCACAAATCTGCTCCCAAACGTTGACACCCCTCTCTCCGTAATCAGTAGAATAAGTGGGCAGAGTATTAGCAAGAATATAGAAGATCTGAACACCACCATCGACCGCATAGACTCGGATCAATATGGTGATGTGATTTTTGGTAAATACAATGACAATTCGGTCGAGAGATGGCAGTCTTTTCATTTATTTATTTTATTATATATATATATATATATATATATATATATTTTTTTTTTTTTTTTTTTTTTTTTTTGAGAGAGAGAGAGAGAGAGATCACGAGCGGGGGGATGGGCAGAAAGGGAGAGACGACGCCCGGATCATGACCTGAGCAGAGATCAAGAGTCGGCCGTTCAACGGACTGAGCCACCCAGGCGCCCCAACGCTTATCTATTTTAAGCAGGCATGTAATTTCGCGTTCGTTTCAGATGTACAGCGTGACGATCCGATATTTGTGCCCATCGAGAAACCATCACACGAGGGGTCTCGTTAGGGGACATTTTGTTTTCCCGGGATGAAGGCTTCTAAGATCCCCTCTCATCCACGTTCACCTGTGCGGTACAGTGTCACTAACCACGGTCCCCAGGCCGCGCTAGCCACCCTGGACCGCTGACGGGCGCCCGGTTAAATTTCAGCCTGGGCTGCAGCGAGCGGGCCAGCGGTGGACATGTGGCCCAGGCCGCTGGTGACCGTAGGGGCGACCTTGCGCGGAGAGAGACCTAACTGCGGAACGGTGGCTTAGAAGGGGTTTCCCAGGGCCTGGCTTTGGCCACGGCGCATGCGCCACGGAGCTGCGTCCGTTCCCTCCGTCTCCTGTTTCCTGAACGGCACGCGCCTTGCCGCGTCTCTGGTTTTACAAGCGTCCTTTGTGCCCAACAAGAATACGATCTGTACATCGTTCCCAAGTGCCTCCCAGTCCTCGGCTGCCGGGAGTGCTGGCCGCTGAGGGCCACGGCTGTCCCCGCCGGCCCTTGGGCACACCTCAGGTCCTGCCCACCCCCCCGCAAAGGCCCGGAGTCAATGCTGGGATAACCAAGTTTTTAACTGATCGTTTCTTTGGAGAAGACGAGAAAGTCTTCCTGCCTCGATTTCACTGCTAGTTTTATATCCAGGAGAATGGCAAGCACTATCCAGGCACTTGCGTACCTGTGTTCACAGCGGCATCATTCACAGCCCCAGGTGGCCGTCGACAGGTCAGTGGGGCAGGCTTCGTGGGCGTAGCAACCCGTTTCTGCAGGTTTTCCGTCTTGAAATCCCCCCCCCCCTTTTTTTTTTTAACAAAGATCGTGTGTTTTCATTTAGTTCGTGTCCGCGCCTCGCTGGACCGGCCGCGGCTGGCGCCCATGGCTGGCGAGCGCTGGCCTACCGTCAGGGCAAGGAACTGGCCACCCCGTGCCTTGGTTTCCCCATGAGAGGAGGAGGAGAGGCCCTCGCGCGGAAAAACGCGCGTCGGAGCCTGCCGGTGTGCGGGAAGGCCGGAGAGCTCGAGAGCGGCACCTGCTGGACGCGGCGGGCATGACGTCCAGGTGCGCCGGCTGCGTCGCGGGGCCTTCTCCTCCCCGCCTCACTTCCTGGATCCTGCCCCCTCCTCTGCCCCCACCTGGTGCAGCCCCCATCACGCCCGCGGGGACCAGAGCAGTCCCCTCCGCCGTGGATCCCCGGCTCGGGCCTTCATCCCTCCAAGTCCGTCCTCCCCATGGCGGCCATCGGAGGGCGCCCGTGAGCACCCGAGTCAGGTCTGGCCCTCCTCTGCCCGCAGCCCTCCGGGACTCCCACCTCTCTGGCGGGAAAGCCCTAGTCCTCCTGAGGCTCTCAAGGCCCTGCAGACCTGCCCCTGCCCCTTCCTGCCCTCCCCTCCTCCCTCTCTCCCCCTCACCCACTCTGCTGCAGCCACGCGGGCCTTCTCACTGTTCCTCCGACATGTGAGCCCAGTGCTGCCCCAGGACGTTTGCACGGGCTGTGCCCCCGTGCCTGGGGTGCCCTCCTCTCACGTCATCATTGTTCCCCATCCGGCTTCCCTGCTGTGTCTGGTGCCACAGCCTTCAAGGCCTATCCCACTGATGAGCAAGTGCAGAAAGCTGGAGGAGGCCGTGCAGACTGAACGCCTTGGACACGGCCGGTGGGAGTGTGAAACGGGGCGGCCGCTGTGGAAACGGGTTGGTGGTTCTTCAAAAAGCTAAATGTAGAACTACCGTGAGCTATCTGGCGATTGCTGGTGCGGTCTGTAGTCACTAGAACGGAAAGCAGGCTCTCAGCCTGATGTTTGCACACACAGGTCCCCTTCAGCATGATTCCCAGTCACTGAGACGTGGAAATAACCCGAGTGTCCACCGACGGTAAAGCAGAAAGTGGCTCATCCATAAAATGATCGTCCAGCCTCGGCGAGGAAGGACGTCCTGCCGCCTGCCACCACGTGGATGGACCCGGAGGACACTGCACAGTGACAGGAGCCAGACACAGCAGGACACGTCCTGCGTGACCCCACTCACAGGGGGTCCCTAGAGGAGTCCCGTCCACAGAGGCAGAGAGTGGATGGTGGGAGCCAGGGGTGGGGAGTCCGTGCTTCCTGGGGACAGGGTCTCAGTCTGGGGAGATGGAAAGTTCTGGAGACGGATGGAGGGTGGGTGCACGACAGTGTGTGTTTGATGCCACTGGACAGCTCAGCGGTTAAGCGTCCAACTTCGGCTCAGATCATGATCTTGGGGTCCGTGAGCTCGAGCCCCACGTCCGGCTCTGTGCGGACAGCTCAGAGCCTGGAGTCTGCTTCGGATTCTGTGTCGCGCTCTCTGCCCCTCCCCACTCATGCTCTCTCAAAAAATGAATAAACATCAAAAAAAAAAAAATTTTTTTTTTAAAGAGTATGTTTCTTTTAAGTAGGCTCTATGCCCAGTGCAGAGCCCAGTGCCGGGCTTGAACTCATGAGCCGCAGACCCAGACCTGAGCTGAGATCAAGAGTCAGATGCTTAACTGACTGAGCCAGCCAGGCGCCCACAAATGGTACATTTATGTGCACTTACCACTTTTTAAAAAGGAAAAAATCCAAGGAGTGGTTGCGGAGACTGGCCTAATACAGGTGGGGGAGGAGAACGTGTTCCACAAGAGCATCCCCCACGGCCCCCACGGCCCCCACGGCGAGTAGCAAGCCCGGCCCAGAACCGGGCTCCTCGGTCCCCTGCCCCCAGTGAGGAGGCGCTACTCTTGCACGATGCTCTAGTCCCGCAGCACAAATGGACTTGAAGCCAGGGGCCAGAAAGAGGCCCTCAGAGCAGGAGCCCCGATGCCACAGTCGCTGCCCGGGGCCGGAGGCACAGGCATATCCCGGGGCAGCTGTGGCCACGGGTCCCCGGAGCTCAGACACCTGGCCAAAGGTGCTGGGGTCCCAGCCAGATGCGCAGACACCAGGCAGCCCCCTGCAGACCCTCGGCACCAACGCACCGCCCAGCACCCACCACGGCCAGCGACAGGAAATAAGCCAGAGGGGGCCACGGCATTTAGGAACAGAATTTATTCCAATTTAAAACAGAATTCATTTCAGGAGAAAGATATGAAAAGTCAATTTCCATCAGGTATCTCTGGATTAAGGGGTCAGGGCCCCGACACGATGAGCAAAGCCTGCCGTCCAGCCCGCCCGATCTCGGCAGCCTTGGCCCCAGGACGTTGGCATTGAGCTAACGTGCCCATCCCCCAGCGCTCACAATACATGCATTTCAAATGACAAAAGGTTTAAAAACAGTATTTTTATATAATATTCTTCTTTAAAATAGGTTAAGGTTTAAATCGTCTGAAATCAGGCCTGTGTAATATACAAGTATAACCGGAGAACGTCTGCCGGCGGCCTGCCGGAGGATCCCCGCACGGTCCCCGCACGGCCGCGGGGGGGGGGGGGGGGGGGAGGGGGGGCGTTGGCACTGGGAGCAGGCGCGGCTTCCCCTCTGCTGGGGATCTGACGACGCAGCGGGAGGGGCGGGAGGCCCGCACTCTCGAGAAAGTCCACCAGGGCGTAAAACAACACAAACAAACCTCACAAGATGGGCGAGGGAGGGGCCCGGACCACGTGGTCCCCCCCGCTGACATTGGCACAGAACTGGTCTCGCACCCCCCGCGGCGCACGGCACCCGCCCCCCTCCCAGGGTTCCGGGAGCACCAGGCTCTGGCTTTGGGGTGCTTGGCATACTGCTCCCTCTGGGAAAAGTGAATACTTTGGGTGCCTCAGGCCCGCGGCGCACGTCACCCTGAGAGCCCAATCCAGTTCCCTGGCGATCCGGGCCCCAGAGAGGCGCTAAGACATGGAGGTGCCCACCCAGCCAGGACCCTGCGTTCCCCACTGCCGGCCCACAGCACACACCTCGCATACACACACGGCACAAGGGCCCTTTTGGTAGAGGCACCGAGGGACGACTGGCACAGAAAGCGGGGGCCCTGCCCCCCCTGCCAATTCTGCCCCCAGAGAGGGCCGACCACCAGGAACGCAGCCACTCCGCCCTCGAGGGACTCTGTGCGGGAGCCACAAGACGCGTCCTTTCTCCTCCGGAGCACAGAGGAAGCGGGCCAGGCACACAGGACCGGCGTCTGGGCTGGTGGCTGAGCTGTTTCTACCGTGTTTGAAGACGGCCCCAATAAGCAGCAGCCACACAGACCGCTAACGCGCCGCGACCAGATGTCCTGGGCGGGTCCAAGGCATCGCCGGCGGTTCATCCCTGTTACTTTGTGCAAATCAAAACAACCAACCCACAGAAAAACACTGTAGTGCTTGCTCAGTCTACGTCAGATGAAACGGCCACCTCATCCCACCCCCCCCCCCAAAACAGCCCCCTGCTTGTTCCCACCCTCTGAGCCCCTCGGAAGAAGGGGGCTCAGGCAAGGCGGCCCCGGCTCTGGCTCAGTGCGTGGCCCGTGGCCGTGGCCAGGCCTGGAAACCACCAGGGGGCCGAGGCGCCAGCTACCGGCCTCCACGCGGCCTGGCCACCGCGGGCCCTCGATGGCTCCGGGCAAAGTGCGTGTGCTGCGTGCTCGCTTCCCGGGGTGGGGCTCGGGGCAGACCTGCAAGACGTGGGGGCAAGTGCTTGCTGCCGGAAGCCTCCGAGAACCCCGCCAGGGGCGACTCCTCCGCTCCTGCCTCCAGGGGACAGACCTGAGAAGATTCTGAAAAAGTCCCCACCCCACTCGCACTGTTTCCAAACTGCTTTCAAAACAGAACACATCAAAAGTGACTCCCAGTCCAAGGGGGCCTCCTTCTGGCCTCCTGGATGCAGCGGGGCGCCCTCGGCCAGGGCCGGAGGGTACGTGACCCTCGGGGGTGTGCGGATGGCAGCCTGCAGGGCCCTGGGAGGGCCCCCAGAGGTCTGCGGGGGCGGGGAGGGCTGCGAGCCAGGCCGTCTCCCTGACCAAAGAGTGGGCACACTGCGTTTTCCTTCCTCACCAAAAAAAAAAAAAAAAAAAAAAAAAAAAAAGAAAGAAAGAAAAAAAAAAAAGGTTAGGCACTTCCCAGGGCGGGCAGCGGGGGGCGCCACCCACCCCCACTTCTTGGAGTCCAGGGTGTCAATAACTTAGGAAGAGAAAGAGAGAGAAGTCACAGTCCCCAGGCCTCCGCAGCCGCGCCTGTGAGGGAAACGACCAAGAAACGGGGGGAGGGCAAGCCGGGGAGTCCGAGGCCGGCGGCTGGCTCTGTCCCCGCGTGACCGCCGGGAGGCCGCCGGCCCGGGGCCGCTCGTCTCCACTTGTCTCCATCCGTTCTTCTGTTTCCTTTTTTTTTCTTGTTTTCTTGTTTTATTTTTTTAGAAAAAAGCGAGCCCCGAGTCAAGGCCAAGAAAAGGCGGCCTTGCCGCTGACACAGGTGAGAAGGTGCACGAGGTGTAAGAAAGAAAGACGTACGTCCCCTGATAACTGTGAAATAAAAACCTTTTGTTAAAAATATGAAAACGAAATCAACCGGTCTGCGGGCGGAGCCGGGACAGCCGGCCGGCGCGGCGCCCCACGGAGGGGCCCGCCTGGGGCTCCCCCCTTCCCTCGGGCGGCCGCGGCGAGGTCACACGAGGTTGTACTCCTTCAGGTTGAGCTGCAGGATGGTGTCCTTGACGGCCGCGAACACGAAGCGGATGTTCTCCGTGTCGGTGGCGCATGTGAAATGGGAGTAGATGATCTTGTCGCTGTCGGGGTTCAGGTCCACGAACATCTTCAGGATGAACTCCCGGGCGGCCTGGGCGTCCCGCTGTGGCCCTGGGGGAGGTGGAGGCGGGTGAGGCCCCGCCCCCGCCGCGCACGCGCACATACAGAGGCACCGCCTCCTCCCTGCTCCCACGAGGGTCCCGCGTGGAGGCCACAGGCCCCGAGCTGCGGTCTCCCGAGGCGGCAGCTCCACCAGCGCCTACCGGCCTCCACGCAGGTCACCGCCCCCCCCCCCCACGCCTCTCGGTCGGCCGTTACGTCGGACACCCCACCACCTCCAAACCGCACCCACCTTCCTCCCCACCGCGTCCCCGACACACCCCCGTCCCAACACGGACGGGCACGTGGCCACACGCATGCACACACGGCTCCATGCGCCCCTGCACACGCGTGCACACTTGCACAGCCCCGGCCCAGCCGTCGGCCCACAGCCACGCGACAGTAGTCCACCAGCCGGACAAAGCCAATGGGGAGGGAGTGGCCACACCCCGACCGCTCAGGCCTGGGTCCTCTCCCTGTCCTGTGTCCTGGGAGGCAGCTGCGGGGATGCGGAAGGGCAAGGTGGGGGCCGTCTCTGCTCAGTTTTGCCTTCTGCTGGACCCTGGGCACTCTCTGGGCCACCCCTTCGCTGCCAGTGCCTCGCTCCCTCCCACTGCAGGGGTGGGAGGCGGGGCGGACTGCCGGCTGGGTGGCGGCCTGGGAGAGCAGCGTCCGCGTGGGTCCCTCTGCCACCCGCCCCTCTGCCGCTGTGCACCGGC